>NW_007578374.1:223727-224670 GCF_000690725.1 Stegastes partitus
ATAATTAAATGTAAAGTATTAATATGAAAATAAATTAAAATATAACACAAAAATAAATATGAATTCTGCTGTTGTATGCGTATATACAGTGTAATAATTATAATAATACTACCATTTATACCATTTGGATTATTGCACATTATTAAAAAGCCCAAAGTCCAAGGTAAACCTGTTCACTCAGAACGAAGAGTTGTACAATCTGATGGCCACAGGCAGGAATGATTTCCTGTGGCGCTTTTTTTTGTTCCCGTTACATTTGTACTCACTGTGGACTCATTTTCACAGCAATATGAAGTCCTGCATCTCTCTGGAAGCAGTACAGCCGTGGTTAGAAGTGGAGAGAACTCCAAATTTTCTATGCAGTATTAAAAAGTTAGGGTTACAATAAATCATTAAAAAAAAAACCCCCAAGTTGAATTTCTTTGATTATTTTACAGTTCAGTAAACCTGGAATCAACATGTGCAACTATTGTAAGTGTCCAAAGGTGTAGCCGATACTGAGGGGGCAATAAGTCACTACATACACAGCCTGCAGTTCAACCCAGACCAGAGTCAGCCTTGTTGGCCAAATATGTGCACGTATACAAGGAATGTGAATCTTTACTTCATCTTCACAAAAACATATTGCAACAGTTTAAAGAAAGTAAAGTCAGTGTTTCATATGCATAAAACAGCATATTTAAAATACAGTTATTAACAATAGATACAGGGTTTTATACACACTAACCAGAAAAGTCCTTGAATTTTTGTGTCATGACTGTTGCCCACAGCTGACTCAATAAACACTTCACACTTGTACCGAGTAACTCAGATTTTTTTCTTTTTTGCAGAATCTGGTTTAAGCAAATAATTTATTTTTTGACATTTTTTGAAGCCGAATAAATAGATTTTAAAGAAGTTAGGTTTTTGCAACGGAACCACATTCACAGATGATTAGTTTAAA
>NW_007578374.1:224680-351717 GCF_000690725.1 Stegastes partitus
TGTTAGAAAGTACAAAATCCAGTGGTCCATTCTGTTTTTACAAGGTCTGGCTCTTGTGTCATTTTGATGATAAGTAACATGTCTGTCAAACCCAGTGACTGGTTTTGTGGTTCAACATCATGAGCAGGAACGATAAGTCACAATGGAAAGGTGAGGAAAACCAGGAGGGGAAGCCAAAGCTGCAGGCAGTAGTGAGTTCTCACATATTCACACCCCTTCATTTTTCTTTTTTACACTTTCTGTGCTTTAGGTTTCATTTCAGATTGATAGAGCTGATATCTTTGCATCGTTCCACTCTCTGTAACCCATAGTGACAAAGTGAAAACATTTTTTTACAAACACCCGGCTCATGCAGAAAGCGCTGACATGTTGGGCTTCATATACGTCTCTCCAGGAACACCAGCTGCATCTCTGCCTATACTTTATCTGTCGGTGTAGCCCGGTGCACAGTAATGGCTGTCCTGCTCCCCTCTATACGGTGTCTCCCACTGCCCTCCCCTATATATCTTTCTCCCCCTATTATCCCCATCACCCTTCTCTCTGGAGCCATTTCCATCTGCCCTCCTCACTTCCTGCTGTCACTATCAATTTCCTCCTGTTTTTCTGTGTGTGTGTGTGTGTGGTAGACTTTACATACAGGTGTGTGTCTTGGCAGCACGTGTGTGTGAATGTGCCGCAGCATACAGGTGTGTCTGTAATTGAATGTCCCTGCTGTTGACAAGCCTCCGTGCAGCCGCGTGTCGTTTATGTTGTTTTTCCAGCTGATCCGCGCCTTCC
This sequence comes from Stegastes partitus, assembly GCF_000690725.1. Taxonomy (NCBI): domain Eukaryota; kingdom Metazoa; phylum Chordata; class Actinopteri; family Pomacentridae; genus Stegastes; species Stegastes partitus. The sequence goes on from NW_007578374.1 coordinate 225,458, forward strand.
TCCCCTTCCTCCCAACTCCTCTCGTTTATCATTCCTCCGCTGTTTTCTGTCTCTTCTCCCTCCCATCTTCCATTTCGCATGTTCTCTCTCTCTCCTCGCTAGTTCCCTCTCTAGTTATTATTCACTCTATCCCTCTGTCGTTCCTCATCTTTCCCCTGTGCACGCCGCTCCCGCCGCTGTTAGTTGATTTGTTTTTGCAGTTTCATATTTCCTTCCATGTTTTCTTTCACCCCATGTTCACATTGTTGTCTATTTTTTGCCTCCTCCTCTCTTCCCCCTCCCTGGTTTCTATCGCTCTTGTTCTTCCTCCTCTTTCGCACCTCATCTCTCTCTCTCTCGTGTTCCCGATTTGTTTTTGCAGGTTTTCCCTTCACTTTCTGCTTTTTTTTCTGCCCTTTTATCTAATTTTTACACTCTTGTTCTGTCGTTTCCTGTCTTATTCCCCCTCCCCTTTTCATTTATTTGTACATCTTCTATACACTCCACTTCTTACATCCTTCCCCTCTCTCATTCTCTCCTCCTTTCATCGCCTCCATGGAAATCTTCTCCTTATTTATCATTTCTTAGTCCCACAGTCCTCCATCCTGCTCGACCCTCCCTAACTCGTTTATGTCTAAATCGGATTCCTCCCTTCTCTCCCTCCCTCTCTTTGTGTATACCTGGTCCCCCGTTTCCTCTTTTTACAATATACTTCCTTCTTTTTGTGCTAACGCTGCCCTATTTGTCATTCTCTCTCTTCTTTTCATACCTGGCTGCCATTTCCTCTCTCCTCCTCCTCCTCTCTGTATTCACGAGTATTCCTCTCTGTCTGCACTGTCCTCATATATTCCCAGCCCATGTCTATATTTTTAGATTGTCTTGCAGTCAAACTCCGACAGCTTACGTGGAGGATTACATGCCTGTGTGTGTTCACGTGCTTAGCATTAATATACAACACTGTATGGCTTCGCTAATGAGCTCCCATGTCTGCGCTGTGTGTCATATTTAATCCTGCACATTAGAAAAGGCTGGCCTCTTTGCAACTCAGCATTTTTAGCGCACAATGCGCATAATGGCTGTGTATAATTTAGGGACAATTCTCAGTTGTGTGTGCCCCATTAGTTGTGTTTCTTTTAAGCAGGAGTTATATGAGGCAGCTAGCTGGAGGGAAGCGAGTAGCTGTCTCTGAATTTTTCAAGCGAATAGGGCTCCAACATTGCTGGTTTCTCTGCATCAAAGTGTTTTAAAAAGAAGACTTGGAGGACATTTTACAAAAATGATACCAGAGTTAACAAGGGGGCATGAGAACAGTCTGTGTCTCTTACTGTCTGTGTATTTCTGCTTTCCCTGTATTATTTGATGACGGCACTCCTCAGCCCCTTTCAGACATGCACTGCTTTCTATTAATCTGACGACATCTGATCATGCCAACTTCATGTCTGAATAAGCATCGGTCAGCCCAGGTAACAGTTGCTTCCAACATGGCACAAGTCTGAACAGCAGGCTGTCACATTAATGGATGGGAGCGAACAAGCAGCATGCTTCCAGCTGTTTGTAGGAGCCTTTCTTTTAAGTCTGCAGCATTAAACAGCAGCAGGATCCATATGAGCGTCTCCAAAGTAAGAGAGGTGTGCGTATTTCGCCACATGGAGCTGTGGTAACTTTAGTTTTTACTTAAAATTATACATTTTCCTCAGCATGAGGTCAGGATCAAACAGGATCTAATAGCAAGCAGCACTGTCGACTTCACCGTAGTCCAGACAGGTGAACTGTCACACTTTATAAGCTACAGGTAAATCATTTGGATCACATTGAATTTCCCTTCTTATTGAATTTCCCTTCTGGGATGAATAAAGAATTTTTTGTTTTTCATTCATTTGGGACATAGCTAGTTTATCTTTTGTTTATTAACGCATTATTATACAGAGATGTTACTAATTATCAGTTAATCCATTAGCTGATGTTAAAAATGCAACAAAATAGTAATATATTAACCAATAAGGCAGACGGCAAAAGGCATGCATATCAAAAAATGTTGTAGTACCTGGTTGCACCACCAGGTGGAGCCTCTTGCTGTTTAACACTGTAGCGTCTCATGGAGGCAGTCACTTGGACTTTGGGCAGTTCCAAGAGTTTTGTGGGAGTTTCATAGCAAAAGGCCACCATGAGAATGTGTTTTGTGACACTTAATGCTTATTGGCCTTTTCTTAGGTGAGCTGACAGCATTATTGTGGCCTAGTGACTAGTAATCTGTGGGCTTATGCAACGTCACTGCATCCAAAGCAGCTTTATCAGGACATGAAATGATCTCTATTGAGTTAATGTCGTATTATAATTAATAGATTACTGATTAAGCTGCTGATTATTGGTTGTAACTGTTGTGGTTTTGTCAGAGCAAAGCTGTGGGAGACATTAATGTTTGTCTAAATGACAGAATGTCGTCACTTTAGCAGAGTGATGAAGCAGCAGGATTCTGTATCCCGTGTCTGAAAAGGGCTTAGCATCTTATAATAAATTCATTTTGTGTCTCATAGCATATTAATATCACGGCTCTCTAATGATATGATTAACTGCACAGCTCAATCAATAACAAAAGCATCCTTCAATGGAACTTTTCTGAATTTGTATAAATTCGTCCTTTCAGCTTTTGGAAACATAATTTATCCGCCGTTGCCCCAGTACTGCTTGAATGACAGTTTCATTTATTGCTTTCAGAACATCGGACTCTGATCTAATTTGTGTTGAAAGAAAATCACTGAGTAGGATGGAAACAAGTTTGAAAAAAAAAGAAAAAAAATGCACTTTTACAGCCAATTTTTTTTTGTTGCTGCATTGTGATGATAACACCTCTGTGAAAGATGTTTTGTTTTAAAGGCAGGTAGTGAGAGAGAGGAGGATGTGATATGAATCTAGAATGGCATGAAATGAGAAATGACACCTACACTTGGAGCGTACTGTAGTGATTATACATATCAGATGAGCAGTGGTGGTGCCTTAGATGAGACAAAACAAGCCCCAGTTTTCCCTGAAGACTTTATTATTGACATGAAACTTAACTTTTACATTTAAGCACTTTGCAGGAGCACAGTGATGAACAACATCCAGAATCATGATGTTCTGGTGAATATGTGGGATTCAAATCAAGAGTGATCGAGATGGTGACACATGTTTATGAGGGATTCCACGCAAGATTGATGTTGGATATAGTCGTGTGAAAGCCAAACGTGTTGTATTTTGTCCAATCTGGCACAGTGGTACTTTGTATGAGCACACCAAGCAAGCTGTTTAAAGTAATTTCTCATGAGGCCGATTTCAGATTTTGTGACCCTCAGTCGCAGAGGCAGAGTCGAGCAAAGCCAGCTTAATCACAACATGAATCTGACCTCATTTTCTTAGGCAAAGTCACAACTTTTAATTGGTATTAGCGACAACAGCCGCGTGTTTCCTCTGAGAGCGTGGCCACTGAGTTGGACTGGCAGACAAGTGACTCTCTGCATGCTAATCGCGGCGCTGAAGAAGGCCTTCTGGATTATTTTCACTGGTAGCCCTCGTGAAAAGTCCCCCGTGTCCTCCAGTGGCCCTGCATTAGTATGACAGCAGCCCGAGCGCGCCTTTGTTTCTCCGGCTTTGAAACGAGCTGCCGTATTATAATGCAGAGCCAGTGTCTGTCAGCGCACCGGCTTGCACATCAGTCGGTGGTCTTTTTGATGACTGAAGAAGAGAATTACAGTGAATTAATTGAGCGTGTTTGAATATTTTAAAGCGAGCTCGGCAGAACTGTGGCTCAAATAGGCCGCCGATTCCTCAGAACTCACGGCATTGTCGTTGTTTACCATCAAGGAGACGCGATATATTATTCATAGATGGGATGCATTAAGTATAGATGCAGCGTATACGTTGCTAGTTAGCGTAGCTGAGCATTCAGCGGCACCAAAGCGGTTAGCTCGCCTATAAATGCTCATCTGTGTGCTTTCGTGTCGCGATTGTTCACCTTGGGTTTAGTCTGGGTCGACGTTCCATGCTGACCAACCCTTCAACTTTCCCCTTCTCATCTTCCTCTTTGCATAATTCGTCCTGCAGGCTATCCGTGCCCACCTCTCTCATTCTCGCCGCATCTTCATCACCCACTCCCTCGCACATCTTCCTCCTCCTCTCCCTCCTGACCCCCGCAATTTCCTCAACTCCATCCCTGCTCATCTTTATTCCATCTAGTAAATCTTACACTTTTTTTTTTTTTTTGCATCTCCTTTCATCTCATCTCTGCCTCCTTTTTCTTTTCTTTCTCTCCCTCTTGACATGCAGAATATGTCTAAGAGGTTTCAGTGCATGTGTCCTACATAACCACTGGCTGGCTGTGTGTGCCTTCTCGTGTCTAATGCTGTGTTTACACTTCTGTTTTTTTTTTTTTTTTTCCCTCAGCCTGTGCTCACTGGAGTGTGCCTGTGCTGCAGTGTGCTCTCGAGCTGCGTTTACAGGTTTAGTGATGCATCTGCATCTCGGTATGAGTTTGTCTACTTGTTTCTGCATCTGTATGTATGTCAGTATCTGCGAGTGTGTGTGTGTGTGTGTGTGTGTGTGAGTGAGTGAGGGTGGTTTTATCAGCTCTTGCAGATGGCCCCAGCCTCTCATCCATCGTTCCAGTGAAATGAAGAGCCCTCTGAAGAGTGAAGGCAGAGAAGAAAGGAATGGACAGACAGACGTGGAGAGAGAGTGAGGGGGCGATGACACACAGGGAGAGAGAGAGAGGGAGAGAGATGGGAACAGCGAGAGGTTGGAAAGAGAAGAGGGTGATCAAAAGATGCAGAGATTGAGAGGAGTGATGGGGAGAGAGACCACCAGAAGGGCCTGTTTACACAAAACACTGTGGGGTGTGTGAAGTGCTCATCTGAAAAGTGTGTGTGTGTGGGCTTATCACATGGGCGCTCCGTCGGCACAGGCACGAATGCAACCCAACTTCTTGATATTGCACCAATAAACCTATCAGACTTGTCAGCTTTAAGTGACACTCGGCTTGTTTGTGTCCCCGCGAGTGGGGCTCTGCAAATGAATTATTTTGATTTTTTTCTTTCCCCGCTGATGTACGGCTCGCTGTAAAGGTTCGGTCACATAGCTAGAGGTGTGCCGAGCGCATTTGTGTGTGACAGTTGGCTTGCATTAAAAAAGAGGCTCTTCAAATCGCCGCGGGATAAGGAGTGTTTACGATGCGGCACCCGCAGGAGAGAAAACAAACAGAAACGAGACGGAGAGCGAAGGGATAAACAGGAGAAAATAAAAAAAAAATAAAAAATCACGCAGGGAGAGATGAGGTAAAGGAAGAAGAGCTTGTGTTGGTTGGAAAAAAAGGTGAGCGAGGGACAGAGTGTAGCTGTGAAAGGCGACTTTAGAAGCCAGAAAGAAAAGCAAACAGACTCTGGGGTGGCGAAGGAAGGAAAATAACAGAACGGGGAGGAGAGTTTGTTGACAGGTCGGGCAAAGAGAAACTAGAAGGAGAGAACAGTGACCTGAGACCAGAGTGGGTTTTTTTTTTTTTTTTGTAAATCGCTTAAGGAAGTAACAAGCAAAAGGGGAAAAGAGAAGGAGGTCTGTGTTCGGATTTTGTCCTTTTTGATTGTTTTTTTCTGTCGGGCTGTGAAATGTCACGTCCCGCAGACCTTCCGTTTTATTGGGAAGGGAAAAAGACAGTAGCAGCACGCAGGGACGCAAGAACAAGAACACAACAGAACAGAAAATGAAAAACAGGCACAACATTGAGTAGATTATCAAACCCAGCATTTGCCTTCAGAATAGTGTGACCTTAAAGTTTTAGGCTTCTCTTTGTTGAATGAGGCGGCAATTTAGATAAAGTCTTGTAGTTTCATTGCCTGGTTCTTACTGAATAAAGCATTAAATAAAAAATCGACATCAAAGCTAAAAAAAGACTCATTTAAGAGGCAGTTAAGGCGAGATAGCATTGAATGGAATGATTGCAAAAGCTCTACTTATAATGGAGTTTACAAGCGTCTAAATTGGTGAAGCTGATTTTCTTTGAGGTCATTTCAAAATAAAGGCGAAAGAAGGGGCGTTAGACACATGAAAACATGACAAATCTTTAAAAAAACATACAAAAAGGACTCAAAATCATGGAAAAAGTGAGTTACGTGTAATCAAAATGGGAAATTAAAATAAAAGGTTACATTATTCAATTCATAAAGGCACAAATTAACTTTACAGTAATAAAAAAAAAGTGCTGTCTTAAAAAAAAAGACCATTTACCATTGCTAGGAGCTTTAAAAATAGAAAGAATCAACACGTTTTCTTACTTTCCGATGATCCTTGAACTAATCACCTGTCGTGTGGTTCAATTGGTGGAATGAACCAAGTTGCTAATGGTGCCACATGATCACAAAATGATGTCTGCATGAGCTAGAGTCTGTAAAAGCCCAGAGTAGCGTGGTAAACACTTAACAGAAGTTGTAAAAATGTAGTAAAATATCTGGAGTATGTGGAGGCAGCATTTCTTTAGGTAACACCTGTGGACACTTGGAAAATGTTGGACGTCTTTATTCTAGTTTTTTTTTTTCAAGATTTATAAAAGAAGTCATCACAGAAATCCAGCCTTTGTGATTTATGGCATTATAACTGTGTCACACTTGAGAGTTCTCTCCACTTCTAGTCACACTTGTGTTGTTTCCATAGAGATGCAGGACTTTTATATTACGGTGAAAAATGAGCCCACAGCGAGCAGAAATGTGACGGGAGCAACAAACGGCCAGGAGCTGTTTTGGGGTTCAGAGGGTTTAACTGGAGGAAAACCTCAAGCTTCCTTTGAGTGTGATCCAGAGATGCGGTACAAAGACACTGACTAAGACTTGAAAGACTCGCGTTGTTAGCTTTAACCCTTAGAGGCAGTCGATCTATTCGTGTGGCGTCCTTGAAGGCAAAGACTTGAACGCTAATTTTCCTTTATGTAGATGTTTGAACGAGCATAAAAGCAGCAGCCGAGGACCTGAAGGTGCTGCGCGGATAGTTTAAAGGTTGTTGGGAGGGAGAGATAAGCGCCATTGCTTCAAAATCTGTCAATTTTGGATGAAAACACTTCATCAGTTCCATTTTTTTTTTTAACAGGACATTATATAAGAGAAGGAATCAATATGGCACTGCTGGTTTAGAAGAAACCAAGAAAAAAAAGGTCAGAAATGTCCACAGTGCTAAAGGATAATTTGCGATTGAGGTCCAAAGCTGATGAGAAATGTGGGCGCTCTGGCAATCCAGTCCCGTTATTAGCGGTATACGAGGGGCATAATAAAAAGCACACTTGCCCTTATGTATGACGGGAAAGGTAATGAGAAGGGCAAAGAGAGGAGACGGCGAAGTGAGTAACTAGCAAAATGACACATACAGTCGCAAAAAGAGGCAGAAGAATAATAAGCTGCGAAAAGCCACCTAATCGAATTCATTCTCCCATTTGGCTGATCCGCGGACATCACCGGTGGCCGGTTAAATCGGTCGGACGTAATGACCGGAGCGTGCAGCGCTGGGAGCCGCTCGTTTCATGGCTGGAGCCGGCCCAGCTAGTCAAACAGACTCTTCAGCGGACGTCGTTAGGATAAAGGCAATTAAATTAAAATTAGAGCCAGCATTAGCGATCGAGCAAGGATTGGGTTTTGACTAAAGCCCTTATCTGGTCCGTATGCTGTATGTGAAACCAACCGTGATGATGTGGCTCGTAATGTAGCGAGATATACGGCGGATCCAGTCTGGTTTTACTCACTGCTTAGCGCGCCGTGTAAATATGCTCCCGACGATCCTGCGATATCCCTGATCTGAGAGCCACCTTCTGTTGTTGATTACATGCCGTGTTTGCCGTTAAATCCCTCCCACACGTGTAGAATTACGCCCCGTCCCTGCGGGGACTCCCGAACAACCATTGATCAGCTATTTGAAATGTCAACGTGGTGATGAACTTTACCTGCCGACGCCAGATGGTCGCCGGCGACAAATCAATTAGCGCCGCTGTCAGTTGGTTGACTGAAGAAATGAAGTCTCCGTCAACACAGGTTTAAGTAGCTTCATCGCTTACTTATTTATCGCTTGTTATTTTGTTGCATAGCAATGAGATCCTCAAGTGGGGACGCTCTTTAAAGTTCACCGGACAATTTGTGAGCTAGAACATTAATTCAACAACAGCATTTTTATGTTGAAGAGCTGCATGTTTCGGCTGCAGCCCCCCCTGCAGCAATGCCGTTTGTTTTCCATCTCCCATATTATCCCCATCAGCTCCCATTCACATTCTTGTCTCCACCTTCCTCCTGCCAGCTCTGCCTGTATAATGCTCTCGCTTCAGGCTCGCAGGTTGCTAAGTGTCAATCCCTCATCGCGCAAATGTGTCTGCTTTCCCGGCGCGTCCCTGCTCTAGTTTCGGTGTTTTCCGGCCCCTTTAAATATACCACATTTCCTCGGGTCATGCATGAGCTAAATGAGACCCTTCCGCACCTGTTTATTATTTCAGAAATGACTTTTTCGGAAAAGCCTGTCGGAGCTGTTTTTGCTGTCATCCGCGAGGAGCAGCGTAAGTCATGAGCCAAGCAGCGTCCTGAAGTCGGGTCACAGCGGAGGCAGCAGCTGCAGCAGAGCTTTGTAGCCGGCGTACAATAGCGGCCCGGCTGAACGGTGACGTGTGAGTGTAATGTGGCTGACGCTGCCGGGGGATGAAGTCACTAAACTGACAATATCCCAACATTCAACACATGACGGATTACCGGCCGCTGAGCCGAGAAATATCGCACTAAGCAGAGTGTCATCATTTAATAACCACGTCTGCACTTCCACCAGAAAAAACCAGAATGCACTGCGGCAGAGTAAATGTTATTACACGGCTGTTTGACGGCTGTTAACGTGTTTACGCCGCGGCCTTCGGTCCTCGGAAATAACATCAGGACTCCTCGGCAGATGGTCCGGCTACAAGTTGATATCTGGAGTGCAGCGGCAACTTTTTTCAATTTCCAATCAGAGTCGGTTACGTGAATTATTTTCCAACACATGGAGCCCTTTGATAGTTGACAGAGTAGAGAGAGATGACAGAAAATGAAAGAAATGATGAGCTGTGAGGCAGGATTTTACAGCTCATGGCTAATAGTAATTGATTGATTCATAAAAGTCAGTCATCAATCGATTATTGGAGTTAGCATTTAAGTGATGCATTAAGAAAAAGGGTCATTCCTCCTCCAATCATGACCATTTCTGCTCTGATTTGCTATATTTTACAGCATAAAAAGTCAAATTTTAGTCTGATTTATTAAATACTTCCTGGGATTTTATTTTAGTTTTTTTTAAATTGCCCATCGAGCCACTTGCAGCACACTTTTCCTCACATTCAAATTCGAGATTCAACATTATCTCAGGAATTGTTAAAGATAAAAGCCTGATTTTTTCACTGTTGTTTCTCATCATGATGTTCATTCAAAGTTTGTAGTTTTGTACAAGTAGATCAAACAATCAGCGACTATGGGTGAGTTGAAATATGAAGAAAAATTGAAGCTGCCATGAAAAGTCCCATCTTTGAGCTCATATGAATAACAAAACTGGGATGTTTTTCTGAACTATGTGTTGCTTCATGTCACAATAGCACAAAACAAAACTTATAAAATGAAGTTTATTATAAAAGACTTCGTCACAAATGTAAAAATCAAAAGAATCTGATTCATGATGAACTGAAAGTTTCTGTAGTTTTATTTTGAAAATCCTCCTGGTAGACTTCATCCAACAGGCAGCGTGAATTCTAAAATTTTCTCACCCTAAGATGCGACGCAGCACCCTAACATGGACGGTCTCTGTTTCGTGCTCGCTCTCTTTTCTCTATAGTATGTGTAAAAGCAGCCCAGCGGGGTGACAGGACCTCAGCGGTGCCGTTATTCTTCAATAAAATTGTCTTTGACCTTTCATTTTCACAATAAAGCGAAACCTCACGACACCCGAGTTCACTCAGCGCCACGCGAGCCTAAAGCCAAAGCGAAGCCGGCTGGACGCCTCGGCGGCGCGCTGCGACACACAATGTCTGGCGTTCGCTTTGCCGGCTGGATGATACCCAGGACCAGGTTCTTTAAACTCAGAGGTTTTTCTTGTTGGTATGAAGCCTGCAGAACACTCTGACAGATGAAGGTGACTCAGCGTTAATACAATTCACTGCCGTCATTATCCTGCTCTGATTGGTTATTGGTGGAGCAGCAGGGTCATGTGCAGAGCAGAGAGGAGCTGCAAGCAGCCTTTTCTGCTCAGCTTTAGCGTATTTATATGTCTGAATTGTGCAACGCGTGGGCTGGGAGAGCGTCACGTGTGCTTTATTTAAAAGACGTTGGGAGCAGATAGGCTGAATGTCATTAATGCCGGTCATGCAGACACCTTGCCAAGACGGTGTGTGTGTGTGTGTGTGTCTCTGAAAGCCGCTCATAAATCTAGCGCACTACAGAGACGGCGACTGAGGGTCAACAGAGACCAACAGGGAGAGAGAGAGGGCAATGAGAGAAAATAAGAGGGAGAAAAGAGAGAAGAGGCTGGATGGATGCTGAGCAGACAGAGAGGACAGCTTTCCTCTTCTCCCTTTCTCTCCCCAGTGTGGCCATCTGTACAGAGTGTGATTAATCATCCCGTATCCCCAGACATGGCAAGCCGTCGCTGTGACACTCAAAGCCTGTGTGTGTGTGTGTGTGTGTGTGTGAATGTTGCACTTGTGTACGTGTTTGTGTGCCTTTGTTTAGTTGTGTTTTTTTTTTTTTTTTTCTAATTCTCCGGCCAAGCCTTCGCCTGTGTTTGCATGTCTGCTCTATTTCTACGACCATGTGTCAGCCTGCCCCTCTGTTGGTGTGTTTGTGGGGTAAGAAGGCAACACGTGCGCACGCATGTTGGCATTTATGACACATTTTTTATTTGTTTACCGATGCCGCCAGTTACGGCCAGTCCCCGCGGCAACCGGGCATCGTTGATGGTGTTAATTAGCGACATGTCCCAAATGGTCCGGTTGACCGGAGACGAGGGAGGAGGGGGAGACGAACGGAGGAGGTGTTGGTGGTGGTCTGGGGAGAAAACCTTATCTCCTAAATTCTAGCTAATTTATGGAAGAAAACACATTTTTGTAGGAAATGCAATGCAGCCCATATTACAGATTTTATTAATATAACAAGGAAACATTTACAGCAAAGAGCCACAACAGTTAAACATTAAAACTACAAAATATTAACATTCAAAAACTGTAAAAGTAACAACAAATATCTGTAAAATGTTTCTATTTTAGCTCATTTAAATACAGTAAAACAGTGTAATTTTATGGTCATGGGCTGTAAAAGAAGAAATTACTTTAGGTATTGACGTTATTCAGATTCAGAAAACTTTATTTGTCCCCAGGGGGCAATTAAAAAGGCACAAAGAGCAGGCAGTGCAACAATGATATAAGAAATTAAGCAGGAAAAAAAAGAAATTAAGATAAATAACATAAAAAAAACAGTTGCATACAGTTTTGGCCTTTAAAAAAAAAATAAATCTTGTTATACTGTCAATTGATACTTTTTTTCCTGTGGTTTTACTAGATAATAAATGTTATTTACCAAAATGAGGGTAAATCTATAAAAAAAAAGACAAATTAAAACATTAAAAAAAAAAAAAATCCTAAACATACATAATGTTTCTTTCAAATAACAACAAATGTCTGTAAATATATCTGTATTTATTAGCTGATTTAAATACTGTACAACAGGGTGGTTTTTATGGTCTAATATTGTTAAAAAAAAAAAAAAGAAAAGAAAAGAAAAAATAAAACATTTGTCAAAATATAGATTTTTGATGTAGGCATTTCTTTATGGTTCGGAATGAGTTTTTAAATGGTTAACATGTAAATTTATAAAATTTTTTAGGTGATTTCACCAGTTATTTATCATATCACAAAACAGGGAAATTCTGTAAAATAACAGGAAATTGCTCAAAAAAACCACAGTCAAAATACATTTGACATTTGAAGTGAGTAAGATGGAATATCTCAATCCAGTGGCACCTGTCAAGGATTGGGGAAATATTCAGGAGTAAGTGAGCAGTCAGTTCTTGAAAATGATGAGCTGGAAGAAGGTAAAATTGGCAGCATATGGATCTGACAGACACTGTGATGGCTGTGCAGCTGGTTTGGAGCATCTCCAGAACAGCAGGTCTTACGGGGTGTAGGATTGTGGTCTTAATTTAAACACTGAAAACATCATCTCTAACCAAGCACGAGATGGGCAACGCTGATGTAGTGGTTAAATACCCGATATTTAATCAAAACCACAATCTCGCTCAAGCGCTTAGCCGCTGCAGCCCTGCAGCAGGTACACGTCCTGCGCTTTACATCAGCCAGCAGTCACTTCTTCTCTGAAATGGATTTTTCTAAGTAAATTAGTAGTTTTTGATCATATTTGTAGGGGGCAGTGCTGAGGAGTGAGCAGGAATGAGCGGAGGCTGATGGAAAGGCCGGTTATTTTGCATAAAGGAATTGGAGGCTTAGGGAGGAGGTAAGCTAGTCATGATTAACTATGAGGAATGGAGGGATGAAATGGAAAAGAGGGGCGGCAGAGGAGCAGAGGGCGATGGAGATGGAGGAGGGATGATGGACGCTGAAGGGTAGACAGCTTGGTGGCACATTACTTAGAGGGGAGGGCAGGGACGGAGGGATGGATATTGATGTGAACACAGCACGCCTGTAAAGACAGAGGGATGGATGGATGGATGGAGGGGGAACATGTGAAGCCTTTCAAGTGGCTGGACTGCAAGCAGCAGGTTTAAAGAAAGCGTGTATGTAAAAATGTATGGCTTAGTCCGTAAAAGGTCAGAAAGTAGTGACGCTGACCTCTTTGAATTGTTGTGTTTCGCCTGAGCAACAGCACAAAACCCCCAAGGTTTTCCATTTCCAACACAATAACACAGCAGCATCTCCATTAGTGTTCGTTCAGATTCTCACTATTTTCTCTTATATTTTTTTTTTTAAAAGAGAGGAAAGGTAAAGTGCCCAGTTTCAGGTTGAAGCTACATTGATGTTCTGTTAATACAAATAACAATGAAGCTGCAAATGTAAGGATTCTGTTTGAAAAGGTTTAATAATTGGAGTGTTTGGACAGTAATGATGGAGGCTCGTTATTCTTCACTTAACAGGTTGAAGTCAATCAATACAGAACAAAGCAGTCATTTTAGTTGGAGCTGCTGGAACATTTATGGGTACGATTAAAAAACAACAAATGAAAAAGAACTTTTAATTGACACCTATACAAAACTTCACATTTTCTGTGCATTGGAAATAAATCGGTAAAAAAAAACAAAACAAGTAAAAATCAGGCAGCAAGAACGCCAAAAAAAAAAAAAGAAGGTAAAAACTGGTGGAATAGTTTAACATTCAAAAACTGTAAAAACAGGGAAAGTAATGGCAAATATCTGCAGAATAATACGACTTTTAGCTGATTTAAATACAGTAAAATGTGTGAATTTACAGCCACGCTTGGGACAAATAGAAATTACTGTTTGTAAAATAAAAATACAGATTTTTCGTGTAGACATAATTTAGAGTTTTGTCAGCTTTTTTTTTTATCACAGTTAGTATGTAAATCAATACTGTGCTCTGTGATTTTAGTAGAAATTATGTGTATTTAGAATAGAATAGAGTAGAACAGAATAGAACTTTATTGATCCCTTTGGTGCAAACCTCAGGGAAATTGTTGAATTAAATTTAATTCATTAAATTAAATTTAAATAAAATGATGATTTTTTATTTTTTTCCCCCCAACAACAGAAAAGATCATAGTTTTAGCTGATTTAAAAGGGGTCATTTTATGTTCAAATGTTCTAAAAGGATTAATTATCCTTTTTAAAAAATGTTATTTGATGTGGACGTTAAAGTTTTGACCTTTTTTTAAATTCAGGTAACATGTAAATAATGCTTGTTTTCCAGTCATGTTACTGTTTATTATCTGTAATCGCACAAAACAAGGAAAAATAGAGTTATAAGCTTTTAACAAGAACAGAACACATTTTAAATATATATATATATATTTAATATATAGTGCCAGCTAATGGACTGTCATTTTCTATGGCTGCTATTTTTTCTGCTTTCAAACCAGTGGAGGTAAAAATGACCAAAGGACTTTCTTTTCTGTTGGTTCTCTTTAATTACTGGAGAAGATAACGTGTCACTTTATCAGTCAGACTTTTTTATTAGCTGAAATGAAGAAACCAGAGATATCTCAGAGGAATGGAGGAGAAAAAAAAGCCAAACTGTGATGAGAATTGAAGGGAAAAGGGATTATTCAGTTGCAGGATGCATTGTAAAAGTTAATGCAAAAAAAAAAAGGATATCAAGAGCCAAGGAACGAATCAAGTTGAGGAAAAGGTGGAACCAAACCTCAGTGTGGACGCTTGTAACTGTAAAGCACTTGTGAATCAATAGAGGAGGAAGAGGGAAGAGAAACCACAGACGGCTAAAGAGATATTTTAGGGCTGAGCAGAGAATAGAGACACAGACAAAAAGGCGGGTGAAGAGTTTGTCCAAATGTCACAAAGACACCACCGGGAGCCAGAAAAAAGGACGAGATGATGATACAGAGAAACGAGGGACGGAGGAGCGAGTGCGAGAGCAGACGCTCGCGAGAAGGAAACCCACAGGGGTCGTAAAATGCTTCCCAGCAACGAAATAGATCAGGCCGTCGGAGTATTAGCAAGGGGAAGGAGGGAAAGAGCGCTAACAAGGACAGAACAACTTCCATCACCTCGGTTATGAGCACAGGATAGTGGTGGAGTGGGATATCAAACGGAAGAAGGGAGGAGAGATTGAGGGGAAACCGGTGGGGGGAGAGGAGGCTGGAGGGGAGCAGAAAACGAGGACAGGCGAGTGATCTTGAAGAGGATGGTGGAGTGGTACCCGGAGTGATGGTGAACCTGAGAATTAGGTCGGAGATCGGTGCTGTTTGGCAAAACTGAAGCGCTTGAGCTCCACTTGGAGAACACTGATCATAAGCTGCATAACAGAGAAACTTGAAGACAGGCATGACTCTAAAATAAAAAAGAATCACTGTGGATGTTTTGCTGATTAAACAAAGCAGCGTAGGAACGGTGACCGAGGCGGGTGGGACGGGATGCAGGGCGGCGTTGCTCGGCAGCAGGAGGATGCCGCGTAGAAACGGGAGACGGTGCGATGAGAGCGCTAACAATGTCAGAGGAGACACGTGCCAGTGCTGTGACACTATCTTCAGCCGCTGGCAGCCAGAGACGAGGGGGAGAGGGCGGTAATGAGGATGATTTGGAGGCTTTCGGGAGCCACTGCAAGCCAAAGCGAATGTTTGTCATAATGTCAGGCTAATGCACGTGTCAACAAGCAGCCATTTTCCCCTGTTGGCACAGACAGACGCAGGGCTAAGAATAGGGAGAGAGAAGGGAACTGTGGGCAGACATTTTACAGGCATCCAGGGCCTGTTTAAGCTGGTGCCCCACATATTAGTACTAATATGTTTTAATCAGTCTGAGCCCTGGGGTGTCAGAATACATTTACTCAGTTTGGGTCCCGGTATAAGGGGAATGCTAATATATTTTAAAGATCCTGAGCCTCGGGGTGTCGAGACCGGATTTACTCAGTTTGGGTGCTAACTTAATACCCATAGATTTGAAGTTACACCAGACATTGTGTTATTAACCAGAGGTCACCAATGGAAATATTCTGTGTGGTCTTGTTTTTTAATCATGTCGTCTTTTAATTTTCGCTTTCACAAAGCAGCGTGCTTTGAATTTTGGGGGAATTCCTTCTTTATATACACTACAAATGCACCAGCTGTTTTTTTTTTTTACCCCATTAAACACCAAAGGCATCAGAAGTTTCTGTGATGCAGCGCTGCACTAAAAAAAAACAGGCAGTTGATATGGAAGTACTTCACCAGAAAACATCAAGGTTGCTTTATTTTCCAACATAGTCGCGTCGTAGTATGCGCTCCCGGAAGAAGGTCGCATCTTGAGCCTCTAGATTATTATCAAGAGCATGAATTTATCGTCGGGCTGCAGGGTGGTGCAGTTGGTAGCGCTGTTGCCTCGCAGCAAGAAGGTCGCCGATTCGCGCCCCAGTGGGGGCACCGGAATCTTTTTGCGTGGAGTTTGCATGTTCTCTCCGTGCAGCGTGGGTTCTCTCCGGGTTCTCCGGCTTCTTCCCACACAGTCCAAAAACATGTTGAGGTTAATTGGTGATTCTAAATTGTCCGTAGGTGTGAATGTGAGTGTGCTTGGTTGTCTGTCTCTAAGTGTGGCCCTGTGATAGACTGGTGACCTGTCCAGGGTGTCCCCTGTCTTCACCCTGAGTCAGCTGGGATTGACTCCAGCCCCCGCGACCCTAGTGAGGATTAAGCGGTGCATCGATAATAGATGGATGGATGAATTTATCGTCACTCTGGAAATGCCGACCACTCAAGCGGGATGTCAGTTTGGGAAACAGAAGTCCGATGGTGCAACAGTTCAAAGCCTCATGTGGCTGCTTCTACCGTCTATGTGGACGGACACGTTGTCCTGTAGCAACACCCGCCAGCTCCAGGCTTTTCTCTTTGATTGATTCAAATGTTTGCGCATTTGTGGACAGTTGTAATATATGGTTATGCCCCATAATGGGACTTTTGCCCCAGGTGAGGCTGAGAACTTTAAGTACCCCAGTATGCTATGCACTATGTCAAGATGTTAACAATCGTAATACTTTCTAACTTTAGCCTAATGGGACGGCATTCGAAATCTAAGCTTGGTTTCTCAAGAGAACTCAAGCTTCAAGTTGGGTAAAAAAAAAGGTCATTTTCTTTTCTGTTTTCTGTGTTTGGAAATTTCTACAAGCTTCATTTATACGTCAGTGCCGGAGTCGATCATGTTTGTTTAATTGAGCACAAACAAAAGTGTGAATGTTGTTAATATTTGTTAATTTTGAAGCTGTAGCGCTGCATCAGCCATCGTGATTAAATGTAATGGATCTCCTTGTCTGCATCACCCATCTCATTTTGTATTTAAAATAACCAGCTCTAAACCCTTCATCAATGGACCGCAGCAACAACGAAATAGATTGTTTCGCATGTCAGGCAGGTAGAGACGAACTAAGCCAATAAATAGCGTTAATTAATTATCGCCACACACTGACGAACGCGACCGTTTGAGGTTTTGGTTGCAGTCTTCTGTTTTAGAGCGTTCTCCATGTAAAATAGTGTTTTTCAGTCCAGTGCTGTCTCCTTGTGACATTATCATTTGTTTTCAACCGAGGCTTTAATTTTTTAAAAACCGCCCACAGCATGCTGTGATTACACTTTTAAAAACTTGCCCACATGCTCCAACACTAATGAAGAATTGAAGATGATGGCTTCATCTCACTGGTGCTAACAGGGGCCGTGTAGAGCATCCGAACGTGTCACACTATCACCCCTCCGCGGTGAGAAGGCCTGCAGAGACGATGCAACATGCCCGTTTGACCTGTGCTCGGAGCTGTCACCCACTAAAGCGACTCAATTTGAGACTTAACAAGATAAGAGTACTAGTTTGTTTTTAATTAGCTCAGACCCAGGTGTCCAGAGGTGTGCTCACGGTGTGGCTCCTCATTTAATCCAATTGGGCGCCCAAGTAAGAGTTTCAGCTTGTTTTTTTTAAAAAAAAAGAGCCGGCTCCCAGGCTGTCAGAGCGTCGCTGTGTTTAGTTTGGGTCCCCACGTAGCATAAGTATTATGTTTTAATGAGTCTGGGCTTCGGGGCAAGAGACACTCTATTTAGTCTGTTTGGCCATTCAACTGACAGAGAACATGCTTTTAAAATGAAAGCCCTGTCTGAGACTGCAAGCTAAAAACAACAGATTGAGAATTTCAAAGCAATACCCATGGCAACAACAACTACTAGTGTCATAGCAGACGATGGTTAGGGATGAAGAGGGGAACAGATAAATAATAGATAGCATGGGGGGGGAGGTGGGGGGACAGCGAAAACAATCGGGATAAAAGGGCTTTGAATCCACAAATGATTTTCAGGATTAACCCTCCGAACCCTGAAACCCGCCGGCACATTTGAAAGGCACGCAGGCTTTGAAAAATCATCCAAACTACACAACTTAACTGTTGAAACTGTAAAAAACAAAGTGATTGTTGGGTTTTGAACTTCCTGAAGGCCCTCGAACTGCTCACCTGTGAGGCAGCGATCTGTCAGGAAATGGATAAAATAGTGATATTTCATCACAATGGCTTCGATGTACAT
This sequence comes from Stegastes partitus, assembly GCF_000690725.1. NCBI lineage: Eukaryota > Metazoa > Chordata > Actinopteri > Pomacentridae > Stegastes > Stegastes partitus. Next base: position 243,667 of record NW_007578374.1, read on the forward strand.
GTTTAACAGTTTGTTCGAACCAGATTCTGTAAAAAAACAAACATCTCTGCATGTCTCTGTGCAACCAAGAAGCCATCACTGCAGCTAACAATCCAAAGCAATAGTTCAGGGACTTCTCGGCTGAACTGCAGGCTGTGTTTTCACAAAGCAGATAGGAAACCAGTATGGGAACATAAAATATCTTTATGTTTGCTAACCTTTTTTTTTCTTCTCGTATTAGTAACAAATGGAAAAAATGTGTACTTGTTGGTTCCAGCTTTTAAAATGTGTCATAAAATACACATTTAAAGAAATTCTGGTTTCTTTTTAATGGTTTCTGGCATTAAATATATATATCTGTGTCATACAGCACAAAACACATTTCTGAGTTCTCTGTACCTCCAGTGATGGTTGTGCTGTTTCCACGGAGGTGCAGGACTTTATACTGCAGTAAAAAATGACCCCACTGTGAGTACAAATGTGACAGGAGCAACAAACGTCCAGAGACTGCTTGGGGTTTCCAGGGTTAATGTTAATACTCGTGGCAGTGACAGTCTCAGTGGTTGACATAAAAAAAAAAAAAAAAGGAAGGAGAGAGTAATGGACAGAAGAACAGATGGAGGACAAGGGCAAATATGAAATGAAAATCTAGAAGAATTTAAGAGGAGGTAACGGTGTCAGAGCTCTGCATGTGGCACACAACAGAGCAGAAAGTAAGAAATAATGGGAAGAGGGGAAATATAATGAGGACACTTGTGTTTGGTAGAACTGGACCCAAATCGTGAGAAAGGAAACTGCAGCATTTTAAAAACATCCACAAACACTTCATTTTGGATCTACTGGTGCCCGTTGTGTAAAATGTGGGAGCAGTTTCACTTATTTCGATGGTTGCTCTTTGTAACATATTCATAGCAGAAGCAAACCCGACTCACCTGCTTCTTCTGGACCAGGAGGAAGGACACAGCTCAGGCCTCTGTCCAACCAACGTAGAGCTCATTTTTCATGTAACAGCAGGGTTTCTCTGTGGTGTGGAAGCTCTCGGCAGAGAAACCTGCGCTTGTCTGAGTAAACCTGAAGGTTGTGAAACACAGATGCTGCGTTTCTTTATTTCTCTTCGCTGTACTGCTGACCGCTTTGACATATTATGTCAAAACCTCCACGAGTCTATCAAAGGTCCTTTTTTTAAAAATATGAAGCTTGAACTGTTCTATTGGACCATGCAAGTTTTATTACATATTTTATCAGATCATTTCTGCGTTTTATGAAGTTATCCATTATAAAACAGGCCTGTATATTGATTATTGTAATATGTGGGAATCATTCAACCACAGCAAAGTTTAAAAATGTAAAAGAAAGAAACCAACTTTCATATAAGCCACTGCGTAAGAGCAGGATTCATTTTAATCATTTCCATACACTTATATTAAAGAATAAAAAGTCAAATTTGCCAATTAAAAGACAAAAAAAAAGAAAAGCATCTGCAGTTTGCTGAGTGTCTGTAAAGATATTGATGAATCAAAACTGTGATGGAGGTTCTTTTGTTCATTCAAACTTAATGAAAAACACTGTTTTCATTACAACTGTCATATAGTATTCAGCGCTTCTGGCTGTCAGGCTCAGAACAAGAGGACAAGAGAAAGGAAAGCACCCAAATAAAGCAAGAAGGAAATGGATCAGGGTTGAAAATTGCCGTCTTCTACATGTGCACAGTTGTGCTCATGAATGGATCTGTGCTCGGCGTTTTGATTAGAGGAAGAAATGATGCAGAGACGGTAAAATAAGAAGGCAAAGATAAGAAGGATGTCTGCGTGATGCATGATACATTACTGCATTGGTAGATCAAGGCTCCGGCATAATGATCAAAGTGCTTTTGTCCTTGTTAGAATAAAGGGACATGCGCACACACACTCGTGCAGGAAGACATGCCTACATGTTGCAGCACAAGATATCCACACAAAACGCACACTTACGCATCACATCATCCATATCTGGTTTCTCATTATCCATCACGGGCTAATTTATTAGTTTCACTGATAAAAATGTAGCTCATTAATTCACCGTTCCTTGTGGAGACCGAAAGGGAAGACTTACAGAGAGGGGCATAAGTGAAATTAGACGGATTGGAAATTAATTTTGGAGTGGACGTATGCATACTCAAAAAGATTTGCACATTAGCGTATAGGCATGTGTGTAGTGTCATTCAGTTTGTGGTGGATTTCATGCTGCTGCGATAACCTTTTAGAGCAGATGAAAATTGAAACCGGTTTGAAATGGAAAGAGAGTGGAAAACCCTCATTCTGGAATTGAGCAGAAAAGCTGGATGAAAAGGTTGTTTGAAAAGTAGGGAAATGTTATTTGCAGCATGTCGTGCCAGTAGGATGATGAACTGTGGCTACACTGTGTGTGTAAAAGGAAAGAAAAAAATATTAACAGTAAGAGCAAAACACCAGTCAAGAGGTTCGAGACAGAGTTCAAGCCGAGAAAGGTGCCGGAGTAATGGAAGGGCAAGTTTGAGGTGATTCCGAGGCAAATGGCAAAAGGATGACAAGCCCTCATCCGAAAGGTGGTGGATGATAGACGTACAGCGAGGAAGGGAGTCAGATGAGAGAGGATTAAGAGGGATGAAGCAGTACATAAGGAGATGGGTACAATGTGGAGGTAAAGGCCAGACAGAGAGAAGGCTGAAAGTGCAGAAAGGTAGAAGGGAAACTGGGGTAGACAAACACACCATTTAAAGACTAAACAGCAAGATTAAGCCTGATTTGCACTGTTGAAATATACAGTTATGCCCAAGTTTGATTTTGTAGCCGGTTTTATATCAACCAGGAAGTTTCCAAATGACATAAACAAGCTACAAAGGATGGTAAGACGTGTTAGAAATGTTCATGATAACATTTTAACAATACCTTCTCTGTTGCAAATGATTGTCAGAATCCAGTTTTCTATATAATCCCAAAATTCCTGGCCATTCCTGCCATGTTCCAGAGCATTCTCATACACCGCAAACTGAGAACAGCTGATGCAGTATTTCTCTGGTCAGTTCCAAGTCGATCGCAAGTCTTGGTTAAAGCCAAAGAGCCTGGTTAGTGAGCTGCCATTAAAGTCCATCACTGAGAGACAGCTGCACATTGTGGTCGCTCACAAGACGGAGAAAGGCCATAAAGTCATATCCAAGTGCTTTGAAGTGACAGTGCAACGTAAAATAGACCACCAATACTGTCCTGATGAATGACCAGTTGTGGTGCCAACATCTCAAGCAGACACTCCAGCAGACGTTGCACAAGGCAGCTATACGTCGATGCCGACCATGGGGGACTCAAAAGCTCATCTAACCTTTCCAATCTCACGAATGAATCTTTTGGTCGTCAGCTCTGGTGTCCAATTAGACGGAAATGACGCTGTTTGGAAACAAGGATATTGGTTTTGTTTAGATAATGAAAGAAGAAGCCTTCAACCCCAAGAACACCGCCCCTACGATGAGGCATGAGGGTGGGGATATCGCACTTTAAGGGCGTTTTTTAGTTTCATTGTGACAAATGGATGAAATTAGGTTTTTGGAAGGACAGTCCGCAGAAAAATGTGGCCTTGGGCAGCATTGGACCTTTCAACAATGATCTGAAAAATCTATCAGGAATCCGTGGAAAGTACTGAAGACTGGAGTGATGGCAAGGAAGCCTTCAAATCTGAAAGACCTGGAGATCATCACAAAAGAGGAGTGGAGCAAAATTTCAGTGGAGACGTGCAAGAAGTTTGATTTCTGTTGTGGCAAATGAAGGCTTTGGCATTGAAAACTAGTTTTAAAAAAAAAAAATCATTTTCAACATCTCCTACACAAGGTTTTACCATCTTTTATCACTTGTTTCTCATTTCTAGCAAAAAAAACCTACTGGTCGAATAAGAATTTACTGTAAATCAAAGCTTGGCATGAGTTGGTCTGTGCTCGCCATGGCAAGGATAGAAAATGTAAATATGGAAGTTTGAATTATTCATTTTTAGTGATGGTTCTGGTATCTAAAAGACTGTCTCTGAATATGCAGATGATCTCCAAGTTTTAAATCTTACATGGAATAAGAAATACAGTTTTTTATTTGTACTGCGAGACCTTTGTTGTTGTTAGGAAATGTGCCTGAACTGCACAATTTCTCCTCACTCTTGAATTCTGTATAAATTTCACGAAGGAAGTAGCATTTTAAGTTTTTTGTGCAGATATTTGAATGATTCCTCCTCAGGGCTCAGTCACGCAAGCAAAAGCATACGTTTCACTATATGCTGACGATTCACCGTTTTACCCGTGAGCTATATTCCTTAAGTGTTCCTCCGTCATACCGTGTTTTCTTTATGGCTGATCTTGTACTCATTATAACACACAAGCAGGTTTGATTTTCCCAAATTTGTTTCTCTCTGGTTAACACAAGAAGACTGAAAGGAAGTGTGGTCCTGTCGTTTTTCCATCCGCTCGCCTGCTTCGCACCCACGTTCCTTTTACAGTTTCCTCGACTTACTATGCAGTTTTAAGAGGAGCGTTTTTAAAAATAGATCTAGAGGCTGATATTTTGGCTCGAAGCCCCAGATAATTCTTCGCTGAGGCAGGATAGGAGCACTTCTCTGCCTCTGAACTTTGCTCTCGCTCTATTTTTCCCAGTTGCTCCATCCCGCTGGGTGCGCTGATTTAATGAAGGGGATGGCAAAGCAGTTAAAGCAGCTTGTAAAAACATTTTTCCTCCAAAATCAGATAAATTTTCACAAAATTGCACCGGTCCTGCCCCTGTCTTCCCACGCCTCTCATGTAGCTCCTCTCAACACTTTTTCGTTAAGTATTTAACACCTTAACCTCCCTTTTGCTCGACACTTGCTTGTCATATTTCAGCGCTTGCTTTCAACCTTACCTTTTCATGTCTTCTCTCCCACTTGAAATTTGCATTCCTTCCTTAACTGATTCTTCTTCAGCCCTCATGTTGCTGCCTCCTTTAACTTTCTCCTGCGTCTCTTCAACTTTTGCTACTTTAGCTCCCACTGTTTGTGTTTGACTAGGCTACATTGCACTCCGCCTCTGTGTTCTTTGTCAATTCCCCTTACACCTCTTTTTTCTCCCCTCCCTCCCTCAACTTTGCTCTGTTTCTTTGACTGTCTGTCTTGTCATGTATTTTTAATGCCTTTGAGACCTGCAAGTCTTTGCCAGTTCAGCTTGGCTTGACAATAAAACAGTTGAACTCTGTATGGAGATGGAGGAAAGGTGAGCGGTGAGGGGAGGAAGCAATAAGGTGACAGATACAGGAGTCGGGTTTAAAGAGGGAATCAAAATACCTGCTGTTGGATGTTGGGGTATTTAGATCTAGAGAATGAGGCAAAGACAATGTGATGGTGAAAATGGGAGAAGATAGAATAAGCGACATTTAAAAAATCATGGCTGGAAAGCTGAGCCAGCAGGAGACTACAATCCAAAGTTAAATTGCCACGTTTTCGCAGTCGGTTTGGCAAGTTTGCAACCAACGAATCTGCCAAGACTCGTTTTTTCTGTGCGGCTTCAGTTTCATTCACAACACAGTCAGAACATTTTACAATTACACATTGTTGTCTGTGAACGCTAAGTAACGCTGCTGTTCGTCTGCATAATTACACGGACTGAAACCACGCTTGTCTTCCACGTGAGCGCCTCGTATGTTCTGTGAGCCGAGCTTCATGCGACACAGACAACACAGCAGTCTGCAGGATGTGGAATGAGAGATTTAATTATTCCGCGACTGCTTATTGCTTTTTCGAGGTGATAGATCGCCGTTTGATCGTGATGGATGAATTGACGATTTTTAATGCGAATGTTGACTCATTTTGAAATATTATCAGACCAGCTGGCACACAATCACCTCATCCATATTCCTTATCTCGGAAAGGGGGTAATATCTCCATCCCTTCCTTCCCCTTGTTCCATTTAGGCAACAGTATCTCCTTTTCCACTTTCTGTCACTGTGAATTATCATCCGGCCCTTTTATTATTAGCTGTAACATTTTTGCAACCAGAGCTTATGTTTTTCGTTTGATTGGATTTTACTGTTCGGGTTATTTACATCTCGACTACCGTGAGTCACATGTCTGTTTTAGAGTGCGGATTTGTATTGGCGGTGAGTATGCTGGCGATACTCTTCGACAACATGCGAAATAACAAAACACACATAGCACATTTATCAGAATACTACTTGCAAAGCCGAGGGATTAGTAAACTGAGGTTACCGGGGTCAGATTCTCAAGAGTCTCGCTGTTATTTTTTATTTTTTTTGCTTGCTTCCAGAGCGTTTAGTTCACCTCGTCGATATGTTCTGAACTGCGGCGCACGTGCTCTAAATATAGCAGCGTGTACAATTTAAATAATAAAAACAATAATAGCTGAATCCATAATGAGCAGCGGCAAATTGGCTGAAAGTGAAGTCGGAACAAAGGGGAGTCTGGCAGAGAAGTGGAGTGAGAATAAAGATGGTGCAATGAAAGACGGGAAGAGCAACTAGGAGGGAATGAGCAGTGACCTACTTAGCAAGAATCTGATGCTGTGTTTGCTATATTGTATATTGTACAGGGAGACAGAGGGGAGGATGCATGGAAAGTAAAGTGGTGGAAGGCGAGACGGCCGGTCTGTTTGCTCTGAGAGGACCCTGTGATGTTTGTGCACACACATGAATGAAAGCGGACATCACTTGCAGCACTGTCTGATCAGATGTTTCTCTTCCGTTCCACTTTATTTTGTTGTCTCGTGTGTGTGTGTGTGTGTGTGTGTGTGTTTTTTTTGGGCTTCAGCTGCATCGTGACAATGTGGAAAACATTGTCATTCTGTCTGCTTCTCTAGTTCCTCACCCCCCTCCCCTATCGCTCCTTCTATCCTCTCTAATTGCATCACTCTGGTCGGCTTGCCTGGGTAAAAGACAACACAGTCCCGCAGGCCCAAACTGGCAGGTGTGTGTGTTTCACTTGACCACATGTCGTCCAAACTCTGCTAATTTTCCTGTATTTGCCAGGCAGATCTAAGGGCAGAGATGGAGGCTGCACTAAATCAGATGTCTCATAAAGACTCCTGATTAAATGATGTAAGTACAGAGTGTTCACTTTGGTCCAGAATACTTCAGCAGCCTCCGAACTCCAGCTTGACTTCATTTCAATCGTGTTGATTGCATCTTTGAGAGTGAACATTGTCCCCCCCCTTCCACCTCCCGCCCCTTATTTGAAAATGTACCCTGACCTCTGGGTCTCACTACTGCAGGAATATAAAATTTTTTGGCATGAAAAATACATGGGAACAGAATGTTTTATTCGTCTGCCTTCAGTTCCTGAAGTAAGTTTTAGAACTGAGCTTTCTGCTGGACACTCTGTGTAGGCAGAGCATCATTTGGAAAGTAGTGAAGTTTGAGATTGATTTGCAATCAAGCCCACTGATCAAAGAGAAACTGACAAGCTGCCGGTGTCTCCAGCTGTTGCTGTTTTTTTTTTTTTTAAATTGAGTAAATGAAGTCCACTGTCATCAACATTTCGAAATAAGAATTTGCACAATGTAAATACTGTTATGTAGCAAGAATCTGTGCATTTAATATCCTCTAAAACCCACAGAAAAGTCAATAATTTACCTAATGCTAATTACTTCCCCCCCAGATTGTGTTGGTTGACAGATTTATTGATTAAAAGTTTTCCAGTTCCGCAGTTTGCATGCTAAAGTATTTCCAGTCTGTAAAAACTTTTATAGTAATTAATTGCTAAAGTATAATGTGAGCTATTAAATGGTGTTATGAAAGTCGGCCGTTGGGGTCAAACCATTAAGCAATGTGAGTTACAATTACGGAAAGAGGGCTTCGAAACGCACTTATTGTATCGACCTTTAGCCCTGAGCTCAAGTTATTTTGCAGCACTGGAAACAACATGTCCACTGATAGCAATAATATTGTTACACTTGTGTGATTTCCTGCATAAAAACATTGTTTGCGCAAACGTTTTAGTTTCATTATCTAACTGACAAACCCTGAATATTGCCTTTTCTCATTTTCGGCTAATATATGATATTATGGTATGAGTGTATTCATATACAAACAAAGGTTATGTGTAGATGTGATTTATATACAGAGCAGGCAAGAGTCTTTAATGTGTTCTTTCCTTTTCACCCGCTAATTGTATAAATACCTCAGTGTCTCACACATGAATATTGATCATGTGAGCTTGGATGTTGCACAAGCGTAGGCCGTTAATTGGCCCAGGAAATGTCTCACGTTACAGCCTACATTAAATAACAACCAAACGAGCCATTTAGCTGATTTCCAGCAGCTCGATCCATGCGGCTTAATATAGAAGACATGGAAGCAACAGGTAGTTCAAAGAACTGACGGAAAGTTGGTGGAATTGAAGAGGAAGCCCTTTTAGATTAGGCATAGCCTCCAGAGGTGTTTGGCGTCATCACAGGGAGGAAGATACGGTTTGACTTGGCAGCGCTGATGAAAGTTCAAAGATAGTTTGACCCTTTGGGTGAGCCAGAAGGAAAAGAGAGAAGTCTAGACAAGCCTGAGCAATGGCTAAGGCTTCCGCCGCAGGGGAAGAAATGCCACATGCAGAGAGAAAATATTTTATAAAAATGCATTTTTTAATATTACACTCGCAGTATTAACCCTTCTGGACCCCAAAAACCGCTAGCGGGCTTGAAAGGCAAGATATTTATTATAGCAAGAATATGTAAAAACAGCAAAAATGGTCCATGTTTCTTTAGTTTTGTCCTTGAACTAGTCACGTGTGACCTTCAGCAGGAAGAACAACCAAATCTGTGCCTATAATCGTGAAGATGTGATCAAAGTTGCTCTATTCCACATTGTTCATGTAAATATTTGACAAAAGGGAAAGCGTTTACACGAACTAGGTTCTGTAAAAATAAAAAAATTCTGTGTGAAGCCATTACGGACTCAACTGCGACCAACAGTCATGTGACCAATATTTAGCAACCTTTTAAATTAAACTGTGTTGAACTGCAGGCTGTGTTTACACGGCAAATAGCAATGTAGGATAACACAGTATTTGTAGAATGTAAAGCAGCATCTTGTTTCCAGCACTGATAACATGTGTCCACCTAAAAACATGTTGTACATGCTAATTCCAAGTGTTTCAGATTTTTGAAAGATGAATAATTGAAGAAATTAAACTTTTTTTCTTCCTTTTTTTTATGATTTCTGTCATAGTTTTATTTTCCTGCACAAAAGACATTTTCTAGTTTAGCGGGTGAAATATGAAGCTCAGTGGTAGAAAATCTAAATACCTTTTCCTCTAATGTGTGATGTGTAGAGAAACGTTTTGTCTCAGGGGATGAATGTCAGGCAGCAGAGTAGAAACAGGATACCCAGCAGATGACATGTTGTTTCACATAGTGGAGCCATTTAGTGGTTCAATTTCAGTGAAGTTCCAAAGCAATCCATCCACGAGTTGTGGAGATATTTTATACCAAAGTTGTGGACAGCCAGACCAACTAAGGATGCCATCCACGGAGCCATGCTGCTAGAGTGGCTAATAAGAGTGAGATGTAAGCTGGCCGCATCGAAGATGATGGAAACAGCATGACGTAGCTCAGAATGACAAAGTGTCAGCATGCAGCCGCTGTAAGCTTATACGATAATTAAATTTTGTTTGAACTGTCTGGGACACTTTGTACCCATAGATTGCAGGCTGCATTGGAGTTGAGGATTTGTTAATGTATGAGTTTAAAAAGCAGAGCTTTCCATATTTAAATATTAAAACCTAGAATTCAACAGTGTCCCCAAGGTGATGAAATTTTGATGAGACTCTTCCTGGATGTTGTCAAGTTTGTCCTCCTCTGACTCGACTCTGTTTAGACATCACTAGTTTCCTTCTGAACCATACAGACCCAGACATCTGGAACACGAGTGTCTGTACAATGGTGTCCTGTGAGGAGGAGGATTTGTTTGCATCTATATCCAGACGTCTCTCACAGTAGTACGATGCGTCTCCTCTTGAATGAATCTGTGAGTGTCACTGCTGGAGGTCCGTCCAGATCCGCGCAGCTTGTATCATCAGAATATGTTGTGCGCTTGTGTGTCACCCACCTCCAAAGCCCCAAAACAGCTTGTAGTGCCGTCACAGACATCTGGTTGCCACAGAGTCTAATGGTTGCACTGATGTTTAATACTACATGAGAGATAAGATTGACTCTGTGTGTGTGGAGGCAGCAGGCGTCTGTGCGAGGCTACTTCCTCGTTGTGTTGTTATTCAGTGTGTCAGACAGAACGTGAACTTTTTTTCTTTTTGGCTAACCTTTTTGTGCAGCTGGCCACTTACAGCTGTGTTTCCTTTCCTTTTTTTTAAATAAAAAATCATAATGTGGAGGGAGGAGAGAACAGTGGAGTAGACGTGTGAAGAGGAGATTAGAAGGGAATGTGTAATGAGTGAATATGCGACGGGAGGAGGGGGAGAAGATAAAGGGGGTAGAGGGGAGGGAGGAGATTCGAGAGCGAAAAGAGGATTCTAGCGAAGAAGATGGCAGGTGAGGGGAGAGGAGACGAGAGGAAATAAAAGGAGATGGAGGGGAAAGAGTGAAAATGAGAGGGGAGATGAGGAGAGTATGAACGGAGAGGGGGAAATTAGAGAGTGTTCTGAGGAGGAGTGGAGGCAAAGGCAGAATGGGCGATAATTGATAGAAAATTCGGAGTGCGAGAAAGGGGAGAAAATGAAAAGAAGGATAAACCGGGAAGCAGCAGAGATCCTCTATTGCTCATTAGGGTCATTATACCTCCGTCTGGAGCGCACGTACACACTCTCTGAGAGGACTGAAAGGAGAAGCCAATTTAGTCGGGCATCAAAAAAAATGAGCCTTTTGATGAAAGCCAACGAGGAGCTGAAAGGAGGGCCAGTGTGTGCGCCGCGGCGTGCACGCCCGGTGTCACAGTAGTTAGTATGTGCTTATAAATACGGCTTTATTACGAGGGACACACGCATAAACATGTTTCGAGCGCCGCTGGTGGTCTGAAGTGCTAAAAAAAGAATGATTAAAAGGATAAAGAAGGAAAAATAAACACTCAAAGTCAGCGCGAGGAAGGAAAGGAAGGGAAGAGTTTAAATGAAGTAAGGAAGAAAGGATAAATAAAGCCGGGGATACCCTAGGGAGACAGACACAGAGAGGGAGGTAGATAATGGTTTTGTGAGATGAAGAAAAAAAAGAAAGAAAATAGAGCCTGTGTGGAGACGGGAAATGAAGGTGAAATTGAAAGGATAGGAGGAAAATTGAAATAAAAGAAGAAGGGTGGAGTGGTTGTAGTTTGGATTTGGGATCCGTGCGTGACAGTTGTGGATTGCCAGGCGAGCTTTAGACAAGCATATGTCGAGTGCAGCCGCAGATAAATAACGAGTCAGCGAAACGTGAAAGGTTGCCAAAAACATAGCTGGCATTTCCTAAGCGTTTCAGCGCGGATGTTTTATTTGACTGTGTGGATGCATCCCGAGACAGAGAGAGCGTCGTGTTGGATATAGATGTCATGGTTAGTTCAGTTTTTTTTCCATTTCATAATAATAAAATAAATCTGAGAGGATGAGCTCAGTGGTGTCCTTTCATCCATCAGTGGAGCAGAATCGCCAGTTAAGTCTCTGTTAATGAAATTGGATTGGTCATGGCTCCCTCGTTTCTGCCTTCGACTCGCGGAGGGTTACGGAGGACGGGGAGCGACTTAAGGAAAGCGAGACCAATAGACGCCTCGATGTCGCCGCGCCGATCCTGAATCAGAACGACTCCCGCGCCACCAGGTTAGCGCAGTCAGGAATTCGCAGGGGAGGTCTCGGTAATGATTTAAAGTAAACTGCTTTGTCCTTTCGTGTGATAGTGGAGTGTGGAGGTCCCTGTAATGATCTGCAACAGGCACCGGTTTTCCAATCGTTGTTATTGGTGTTCAATATAAAAGCAGACCGAGGCAAGGCTCCTCTTTGCTAATGGCAAGCGCTGTCACTCGGGTGACCTTTTAGTCATCCAGCACGAAAAGACACACATGGAGGAGTATATGTGCAGGATGGATGTATACATTACACACATATGCGCATATTTTACACACTGAACCAAATCCTCAGATGTAAGGAAATCTCTTACCAGTTAATTGTCCCCCTTTTCATTGGCCGACCTCGCAGCCAGTGATACTGTGTGACTAAGTCTTCTGACGTCCAACCAGAACATCCGAGTCTCTCAAGACGGCCGACTTTGTGGAGATAAGGGGATTCTCCAGGACACTTGTGAGCGTGGGCGGCTTCTGCAACATATGCTTCCTCGGTATAGATAGACGAGGTAGAATGAGCTCTGTCTTTCCACACAAGCCGCTTTCTGTGCATCATGTGAAACTCTGGATAATTATGACATTCGGCAGAAGAGGACTGCGGCAGTATTTTACTTCGCGATACGTGCCGTTTTGCTGGTGTTTTTCCTGTTTTGCGCAGAGACGTGTTGCAGTATTGAAGTCAAGCATCAAGGTTTTTCCTTTCAGATATATTCATGAAACTTGAGTTAATATTGCGCCGGCATTCAAAGCTGTTGGTGTGCATGTTTTACGAAAATACGCGAGCATGAATAGCCGACTGCTAAGACTTCAACCTGTCACTCACTTCAATGACTGGCTCCAGTTCATCTGCTCTCCCGTGCTGCATACAAACATGTCACCTAGTTATTCCTGCTCTGTAACAGCATATTTAATGCCGCTTTTCACACCGGGCCATCTGACATTTAATGCTACAGCGGACGTGGGTATCATAGTTTGTGCACAAGTCGTAAAACCAAGATTTCCCAGAGACCTTTTTAATCTCGGCTAAAATGAAATAAAAGATCGATATCCTAATTGAAAATCGCACACCGGCCCGGGGGGCTTGTGACAGCACGCCCAGAGCACTTTCTAATTCGGCACGTTGCAGTTACATGATACAGACATGCATCTCAGTCATCCGAGACAGCCAGGCAGCCAGTTTTGAAGGACATAAGTAATTAAAATCGAGGAGATGGCCAGATTTTTATGTTTTTTTCCTTCCAGGGCTGCGCATAAACTCCCACCAAATTCCTTGGGAGTCAACCCATTTACGCATTTAGCCATAGATGGGGGGGAAAAGTAGGAAGATGCTTCTGAGACGCTGAATCTCTAAAGCTGGTGACCAAGTTGTGAAGTTCTCAACAGTTTCTGTGTCAAATGATTGAAAAGGGAAGATGTTTTTTTTTCCGTCTGTCTTCATACTTTGGTGTTCATTGCCAATCCCCCAAAAAACTTTCCTAGCAAGAAAACTTGGTGTTCCTCGGGGGGCTGTGAGGTGGTGATTTTTTGTTTTTTTTTTGCCTGCACACCTAGCCTGAGTGAGAAGGAATAAGCACAAAGGTTTTTAGGATGGTGCAGTTCCTAAGCAGCGCTTTTGATGCATGAGGCCAAAAATAATTACCAGCAAACACACTTCTTCTTCACTCCTGTTCTCCTTCTCCTCTCACCTACAACCACTCGGCCTGCCTCGATTCATCCACACGGCTCGGCTTCAAACATTAACATGACACTTATATTCTCCTCTCTCCTCAGCTCTGTGTGTTATTCTGTCTCTTTCCCTTTATTACTCTCTTTACCTCTCTGTGTCTCTGCCTTTCCATCTGCTCCTCTCCCTCTCTAATTGGTGCGCTATCAGTTGGAGCTCAGATATTGCTGTCACTTTTAGTCTTTCTGCTTCATACACAGAGCTGGCAGGCGGCGTGTGTTGTCTCGCTATTTCCTCTCCATACATTAGCTTCAAGTGCAAGTGCGCTGTCTGCTGCGGCTCCATATGTAAGTAAAACCTGACAAAGAAGATGGTAAACCAAAGCGGGGAGCAGCAGGGCTGGGTTGAAAGTCAGTTGAGAAGGTGAAAGGTTTGTGAGGGGAAGAGGGCGATAAATGAGGCTTGGTGGAGGAGTCTGTAAAGGGGGGGATGCAGAGCCAAGTGGATAATAAGAGAAATGAGCCTAGTAGTAAATGGCTCCGCGAGTGTCTTGGAGAGTTTTCAGTGTTATTACAAAAGCAAGCTAACTGTGAAATCTGGTCCAGGGTCCACTTAAGGAGCCGGAGGATTTGGACCATTACTGAGTTACATCCCCTAAACGAGTTTAGAAAGAAACAAGGATCTTGTTCGGTCCTTGGTTGAAACCAGCTACGAGCTTTAATGGAGATTATTTTACCTCTCCATTTCTTCCACTCCCTTAATAAGTAAGCAAAGCTGCAGTGCGCTGCAGCATCTTTAAAGCCACATTTTATTATCTGCGCCGCAGTTTGGTGAGGCGGTGAGTCATTCGTCATCTGAGCGTCCGCTGATTAGTTCGGTACAAATCTGACCAGGCTGAATCAATTTGCAGTTGAACGTTTCCGGAATTAAATCTCTTAGTGAAAACTGAGCTCGGGAGATGTATTCTGACTCCGTGAGCCCAACAGTAAATTAGCACCGCAGCCTATGAACAGAAGCCAGTCTGGATTGTGATAAAAAAAAAAAAAATATGGAGACGTGTTGCTGTAAGAGTGACGAATGAACCGAAAATAATTACATATATCTGGTCAATTATTTCTGGCTCAAGGCATTTTAGCCACAGACTGTATGTAAACGATACACGTAGTGATTCTGATGTCACCCATCGGTTTATGCGCCACCATTTTCAAGCCTCTGATTTAAACTTAGCCATCTTGGTCCTTTAAAACTAGACATAACATGTGTGGGAGTCTGACCAAGAACTCAAAGACACTACGTCCAACAATACGGTAGCCCTGCTCTAAAAATGAAACCTGTTTGCCGTCTGTTTTAATCTGAATGGAACCATAATTTCAAAAATAGACATCAGCCTGTATTCAAAAAGTCTTGAAACTAGTGATTGAGACCATAAAGTCCTTCAGAAACTGGTCACTGGGGTAACTGGTTAAGTGAGAAGTTGAGTTATTTTCTCATAGACTCATATTCAATCAGACTTCTTTTTTGCATCTGGAGGAGGCGCCCCCCTGCTGGCAGTTCAAAGGAATGCAAATAGGGCAGTCTACAAGCCAAACATTCAGCCCCTGGGTCAACACAGACTTAATTAGATAATAAAGTTTAAATAAATTAAACGTAATCAGAATATTTTACTACGTTTTGCAGGAGATGCCTCAGAGGAACAGGCAAAGCTGCACTAATAAAGTCATTAAACTAAGTGTATTAGTACAGTTATGGCAACCGCTTGCTAAAAAAAGTTTAAAAATTTAGCTGAATTTCCACAAAATACATGTGTGTATGATGTTTAGTAGAAATTAAGGAGGTAAATTAATGCCATTACACGACTTTAAGCCCTTCCTATAAATACAGAAATTCCTCTTTTTAGCCAAAGAGAGATTTTTCTTTATATATAGTTCACAATAGTGGTTGACGTATTTATCTAAATGATAAATTACAGTTGAGTCTTCCTATAATTCGTATAGTTGCATCAAACATATGTAGTCACCACATTAGGAGAATATTGTTTTCTACAATAAATGCTCAACAAAAAACAAAACTTGTTGTTCTCTTGACTCGTTCCACTTGTATGGCAACACATCAGCTTAGTCAAGTGAATCAGCTCTGCTCCACTTTTCATGCTTTCGGCTTGTTTCTTCGATTTTTCACTTTCCACCACACGCTTAGCAGTTTTTGTTGTTAGGTATTTATTTATTAATTTCAAGACGGCAAAGGCAGACTGAGCAGTAAGGAAACGTACCCAAGACGAACCAGCGGCGTTTCGTATAACGTAAGGTTGTGACAGAAAAGTAAAATATACGAGGAAAGCTGTCTCGTGGCGGTCACCACTGGAGCACTGTTGCTGTTATTGATTAACAGCAATCAAAGAGGGGGTGATGCTGGACTTTAGTAGGAGCAAAGCAGGACAGTTGGGAACCAAACCAGTGCGACACCGAAACTGTTCCAGCGCTTACATTATTTGTACCCGTGACTCTCCGGAGTGCACAGAAGAAGGAGAGGTGAGGCCGACAGAGGCGGTGACATGGTGAAAGCGAGAGAGAATAAAGTGGGCTTTTCTTGTTAGACAGCGCCCTGGGCTGAGAGAAGCTGACACCTTGACTTCAATTATTAACATGGTACTTGGCTTTTCATTCAATTTTGCCTGTACAGTATCTCTTTCTCTTCTCTCTGTCTTTTTTTCCCTCTCTTTCTGGCTACAAGATCTTTAGTGGCGCCGCTTGAGGTCGACTCCTCATTGAGTGAAAGAGGTAAAGATGCCATTAAGTGCGGTATGTTGCTAAAGCGCCATTCTTCTCATATCTATATGCCCCGAGGCCAGCATTAATACGCAGTTCACAAAGACACAACGCATAAAAGTCCGCTATTAGCACATAGCGGGCAAAATGCAATATCAAAGTGCTCTTCTGCTGCATTATTGAGCAGGAAGTGAGCAAACATATTTTCCTTTATCAGTGCTAAATGGTAGAAATTCCCTCCTGGAATACATCAGGTGCTTCAACGTTAAACACAAACGGCATGTTTCAGATTCTGTCCACAGTTTCTGAAAGCCCTCCGGAATGAAATGTTCAGGTTTATCCTTTTTTTTTTTATTATTATTATTTTTATTTGTATTTCCCTGTAAAACAGCTTCCGTCTTAGCGGTTCCGCCAACCGATCCTCCGCCGCGCCGGTTCCGTGGGTTCCCGTCCGACCACATATACCATGTTTGTTCAGTAAAGTGTAACCGCAAACATCTGTCTTGCTACATGTTTGATTAGTCTCCTGACACGAGCAGGACAGGGCTGTTTGCACTGAATTGAAAACAATATGGACCCATATTTCAGCGATCTAACTGTTTCCCGCACGAGTGTTTGTGTGCACATGTATTTATGGCTGCCTGTCCCGTCGCTGTCCAATGCATATTGAAGCTTGTAAGCTGATGCAAATGCATTCACGACATTGTTGTTCCTTTGTGCGGATCCTGTTTGCTGAGACTCTGCAGCTATTCTTCAGCCTTACACGATGTGGTGGGTGTATATCAAGATGTTCCTGTCAAGTCTTTTATGGCCGATACTTAGATTACATTAGGTTGCACTTTATTATGCACATGATTCTTGTGAAGCTTGTTTTGCATCACAAGGACACTGTTTTACATGCAGAAGAAAGAAAAAAAAAAAAAAAAAAAAACTCAAGTACATCATAGTATTACAAACCCTTTCTTGTTTTTCAGCAGCTGACATTTAAGTACACATTAGAGCACACATTAACATTATCCTTCGGCTGCAAAAAAATCCATCTTCTGATGAAACACAACTGCTGATTCAATGGGATTGGGTGCACCATTGGAGTGTTCGCATTCAAAACCAGGTAAAATTTGCCATTTCTAAGCATTCATCCCATTTTCAGACAACCAACGTGGGGTTATTCCATTTCAAATCATCAGGGGCCTTCTGCTCGACCATTTCTGATTTGCTTCAAGCTTTATTATCATAAACTATGGATATTTAAAATGGTATCTCATATTTAATCTTGATATATCGAGTACTTTCTGTGATATTTGTTTTTTTTTTTTAATTGCCTGTTGACCCATTTTCAGCACTTTTATTTATTTATATATTTTTTAAATTTGAGGCTGTTTGTACAAGATTTCAACAACCATTAGAGATAAAAGCCTGATACTTTGCTGTTATTTGAGTTAAAATGTAAAAAAATTAAAAAGATCTTCAGCACACAAACAAAAACACTGATAATGCAGACGTCAACTCGTGATGTTTTCTGAACCACTTTGTTAGTTTCATGTCACAATAATACAGAACAAGGCATACAGAATACTGAAAATGTAAAACATAGCTATTTTCATTGGACTTTTAAAACTGATTGAGCACCTATGACTAGTTGTAACACTAAATATTTCTAGACAGTCTAATCCCAGAAACGTATACATAATGAGAAATAACATTAAAAACGTTATGCTTTTGTTTTTAATAGTACTAATGATATCGTCAGTTTCAATATGCCAGAAATCTGCTGAAAGCGGGTAGATCGGCAAAAAAAAAAATATCTTGGAAAGTATTTGATATATCAAGCTAAAACTTAACATATATATTAATAAATATCCATACTTCATGCTTTAAAATTTTCAGGGAAATCAAAGATGGCTGAGTCTGAAATTTTTCTAAAAGTTCAATGATTTGAGATGGAATGACCTTTATATCTGCCTGTTCTAAAAGCGGTTAGTTACATCACACTTGTGGTGTTAGATCGCTCATTTTACCTGTAGAAATATCAGTAATTATTTAATGTTGAATGTTTTTTAGACTCCTTTTAGCTTGCACTATCACATTCAACATCACGCCTTCCTCTCACATCTGGTAAATGTGACCCATCTGCATGAAATCAGTCGCATTGCACCTTGGGCTATTATGCATAAACAAAAGCGGCATGTTGCTACCACGTGACGCAAATCACGGGACAGGATTGGCTGGCAAAGACGCATTGCTCGCGGCGCCTGCACCCAAGTGATTTACGCGTCTTCTATCTTGTGATGCCGCTCATGCACGCTGACGGTATTTGACAGCGATATGGAGCATAATACTGTAACGGTGTATAATATAATTTAATGTTAACTACATGTAGAAAACAACTAAATGGACCGATCCAAGCAATAAACCCAAAATCAATATT
The DNA here is from genome assembly GCF_000690725.1 of Stegastes partitus. NCBI lineage: Eukaryota > Metazoa > Chordata > Actinopteri > Pomacentridae > Stegastes > Stegastes partitus. Next base: position 262,282 of record NW_007578374.1, read on the forward strand.
TTATCATGTGTTAACGTGATTTGGGCTCCATCTCGGATATAGCCTGAGGTGCAATGCGACTGATTTCATGAAGATGGGTCACAAATATGTCAGCCAGAGACACAGTAATTGACATTGTCTGCAAACATCTGGCCTCGCTGAAGTCGCACACTTGTTGAATCACAAACTCTGAAGGTTGTTGTTTTACTGTGCAGAATCAGATTCTGGGCCACTGACTTACTCTGTGGGTTTAATTGTGATACATTCATAAAATATCTCTCCAGTTTGTTGCTTTTGACGAGTTAGTTTACAGCTTGTATGCACAAAAGACACTGTCAGCATCTTAACACAATCACCCCGAGGTGCTTTGGAGTCAAGACTGCCAATCAGGACATTTTTAATGAATTTTGGCCAGTGCATATTGGCATCCAGTCAGCTGACACGTCTCCTTGGCATGGACGGCTCCCAGATGTGAAACAGTGTAAGAGGCTGCTGGGTGGCCTCAGAAACGCTACAGCGACTGGAAGCCAACAACAAAGCCGGGATGTCAGGGAACAGAACTGCCTTTGAGCTAATCGCTGATCCTTCGTCTTCCCCTTTTATCATTTCAACTTCTGGATAACAGCGTTAGCCAAATGCCTCTCTGATTATGCGGCGGGGTGTTGCTGAAAATTGCCTTGATGCTCAGTCAACTTGTGTGAAGACTATAGAGTGAATAAGTCAAAGAGTAGCATCAATTTCAGCTGAAGCGATGTTTAGTGTTTTACTCCCCCCTGGGGATGTAGCAATTTGATATTAAGTAACAGCGTGCAGAGAAACCCTGGGCAGCTGTCAGACAGCCAGTCAGTCACTTTAACACAGCAGTCAGCACTAACAACTGCATTGGTTTTGTTTATATGCTTGGCCTGCAGCGCTAAGGGGTGACAGAGAACAATTTTAAAATATAGCCTGTTCACAGTAAGGAAAGATTTAATGAGTAGAGAGGAAAAGTAAACAGTGTAGATTTTCCCAGGGGTGTTTGCACAGAGCGGTGTTGGCAAACGCCTCCAGACTCCTGTGGAAACAAAGTGCCCTAGAGCCCTATTGGCAATACCGATAAGCCACAGTTGGCGAAATATGGCCCATCAAAGGCACTCTTAGATGTTCTTTTCTTTGTGGGCAGCAGCAGCCCGACAGAGAAGAATAAGGTTCACTTAGGAACCTTCATTTCATGTAATGTTTACAAGTTATCTTAAATTGTCCTTTTCCACCAGTCATTACAGAAAACATCAACTTTTTTTTTTTTTTTTTACTTGTCAAACACTTTCAATTCCTCCGCTTGGGAAAAGTCATTATTTTTACAAAGGGAATTGTGATGACAAAATGCCATTTGTTTGGGAAGTGTTTGTAAAGGCCCTCCTGCAGAGATTGGGTTTACATTTAAGGATGCTAAAAGTCTTGTATAAACCGCTGTCCCAACCTACAATCAATCTTTTCTCAGACAATCTTTTGTGCAAGCACAGCTGCTCATTCTCAGCGGAATAATGAGCCGTAATGCCACAACAGAAACCTCTTTAACATGCACAGGGAGCTCTATTGGTATTATGTCCCTCAAATGCGAAACCCTTTGAATTGACAACAATCTGTTCTGCGCGGAGCAGCTTGCGGAGGCATTCGCGAGAAAGTGAGGGCGCGGAGTTTCGAGGTCTACTTCAGTAACACTCCAAGTGCTGATGACAAGCCCGGAGCCTTTAAAAATCAAAGGAGAGAGCCGGGCTTTATGAAAATCACAACCTGGAAATTGGGAGCTTTGAGCCTCGACGCGGCGCATCGCTCAGGTGTGGAGGCAGCGTGCACGGGCAGCAACTCCCCGCTCCAGCATCGCATACATTTACAGTTTTCGTGTAGGCAGTCTCTTTTCATTCGGTCGCCGGTTTAGCTGAAGAAGATCTGAACTCCCGCTCGGCGAAAGGATATCTCCATGAATGAGGCTTTTCTTTGAAATATTAAATTCAAACGGAAAAATACATCAATGTCCACTCATGGCAGTAATTTAGCATTCAGCGTGATCGCAACATATATTGATGTCTAAATTGCAGTTTTACAACTTTTGCTTCCCTGCTGTTGCTTTTGAATTTTATTGCAGCGTGTTCACTCGTAATAACACTGTCGCTGGAACACAACACGTGTTCATTAAAACATGCATGGTAGCTTTTTTTTCTTAGCATGTTTTATTAAAGGACTGTACTTCACATTGGATTTGTGCATTTAGAGCAATTACAGATAAGCAGAATTGTATTTTTAAAAAAATAAGAGCGGAGTTATTTTAGATAAAATGTTGATTTTTAAAGAGTAAACTGATGATGAAAATATTTGCCGGTCATGAATGTTGGCAGCTCAGCACATGCAAATTGTCTGAAAATATTACCAGCATATCATCAGTGTGGCACAACATTGTTATAATTATAATTTCTACTCATCTTTCTCTTCCAGCCCTCGAGGGGCTCCATATGTTATAGTGTTGGACACTCCTCGCTCTGCTCTTCACATCTCCTCTCCTCCCTCTCTGCTCTCTCGCCAAGTGGTTTGGAACAGTTCAGCCTTTCCATTCCTCACTCATCTCGCGCTTGTTTTCTCCCCCTCTCGCCTCCTTACTCCGCTCTTCTTGTATATCCGGCTGCCATTGTTCCCAAGTGCAGGTTAATTTATGCTTTTATTCCCGGCGCCGAACAGATGCGGCGCTTTTCAGCCCCGCGCATCAAAGTCCGCTAACGAGCCGTAAACAGAGTGCGAACGGTGTCGACGGTAGAGAAAGTAAGAGACGACACTCTTTTTCACGATGGCACTTAAATATACGTCTGACAAAGAGTTTATTTCTACAGCAACTTATACACATGTTCTCCCAAGTGCTCCAGAGGTAAAAAATATATAGCAGATATAGAATAAGAAAGTACAGACAAGTTTGAGAAACGTGGCGTAAAAACAGATCAAATTAATGCAGTGGAAACGGTACAAACTACAGCTAACATCCAAAGTGAGCTGATTCTAGCAGCGAGCAGCGTAATGGCTAAAAACCATTTCCCCGTGTTCGGTTTGAACTCATCATCACTTGCTGACCCTCCAGATGTGAGAGCTCTGCCAGACTTGTACCCAACATAACAAAGGAAAATGTTTCAAGTTTCTGTAATTTTCTATTCATTTTTTTTTTTTGCAATTTAAAATATTGAGTGGAAGGAAAGACATGTTCCGAAGGTAAACGGCTGGATTTGACCTGAGCGCGCTGCTACGTCTTTATCTTTCTGTCTCTTCATGTGTGTCTGCACTGATTGTGCAAAACATCGTAATGCAAGCACTCACACTAGGACTCGACAACGCTCAAAAACAAACAAAAAAAAAGGGGTTATTTCAACAGGTATTGCAATATAAGTCATGTTACGTGTGTTTGTTTTCCACTTAAGTATAAAATTATATGATTTCGGCCGTGGTCAGTATCAAACAAGCATGTTCCCTTACATCTGAACAATATGATTTGCTGGTGGGGGCATCTGAGTTGCATTGCTGTTAGATTATAATGGCATGCTGTGATACCATTTACCTCTCTTTACAAATAGCAGTTGGGTATTGAGTATGCCATGTTGGGTTAATTGGCATAAATGACTCAAAGATTACGTAGAATTCTTGTGTAAAACAAAAATCTTGGAAAAAAACATGCATCTACTAAGATCGCTGGACCTTGTACGACGAAATAATAACACTCCTTGTAGAAACTTAAATTGTAAATTGACAAATTGTGCAAGTTTATCATCTTTCCAACTGCACTAAGCTCCAATACTGACTATTGTATACTGTCAGATCTGTAAGTATTTGAACAGTGGCACAAGTTTTGTCATTTTGCATGTGCACACCGCAACAACAGATTAAAAACAAAGCAATCAAGATGCAATTCAAGTGTAGAATTTCACCTTTAATTCAAACGTTGTAACAGAAACATTGCATTAGCCATTTGAGAATTACAGCAAATTTCACTGCTTGAAATCTGGAACCCACTGACTTTACCAAAACCCTGAGAGTTTCCTCCCTTCAAATGCTCTGCCAGGCCTTCAGTTGCTGCTTCTTTGAGGATCTTTCTGCCTTTGGTTGTGTCTTCAGTAAGTGAAAACCAGCTCAGTTGGGTTGAGGTCAGTTTACAAGAATATTCCACTTCTTGGCTTGGGTTGGCTGTATGTTTTTAGTCATTACGCCATCTGTACTGCAAAGAGCCTTTTTGCAGAATTTGAGGGAATCTGAGCTGAAAGTGCGTCTCTATACATTTCAGAAGTCCTTGTTCTGCTCCCAGCTGCAGTCACATCAATAATCACCAATGGCCCAGTTCCATTAGCAGCCATATATGTCTATGCCATGACACTGTCTCTGTCGGTTCTATCAGATTAGTTCAGATGAACCCTTTCGTTCCTATTCCATACTTTACCAGTAAAAGTTGATCTTGGTTTCATGTGTCCAAACAATCTAGTTCCAGAACCGGGCAGAGTGTTTTAGATGTTTCCTACCAAAGTCTGTTCAGGCTTTTCTGTGTTTTCTGCTTTTTTGTGTTGAAGTAAAGCTTCTGTATTGACATTCATGAAGACATCTCTTGATTGTTGACTCTCTTCACTCAGCTAAATGATGCGAAGGATATTTTTCTTCACCCAGGAAAGAACTCTGCAGTAGTTTCAGGCCCTTTGGTGTTGCTGAGCACGCCAGTTCATTCCTTCTGTTTTAGAAATCTACCAACTAGTTGACTTGGCCTTTTCTACACTTCCTGCTGTCTCTCTGATAGAACCGTTGTGTTTTTCCATCCTAATAATGGCCTCCTTCACATTTATCAACACCTCTTATTGAGTGTTCCCATGAACAGCTACCAAAAGCAAATTCATCACTTGGAATCAACTCCAGACCTCGCTAATCTGTTTTTTTGTCAGCTTGTTAAATCTGCCAAATTACAGTATAAAAGGTCTGGAGTTGATTCCAAGTGATGAATTTGCTTTTGGTCGCTGTTCATGGGGACATTGAACATGCAAGTCCAAAGAGGTGTTGATGAAAACACAGGAACGAGGTCACACATGACCACAAAACTGCTTCTCAGTCGACTAAGTGAGAATAGAAGGACTGTGTATAAAATGTTTTTTCAACAGCTTGAATCAAAGCTGACAGTCTTCACGTCATTCACATGTTGCATCATTTCAAACAGACTGTTTAGGTGTGCGGCGGCAAAATAGCAAAAACTGCATCGCGGTCCGGATTGTTGTTTCTTGATTTATTTTACACCACTTTGCTTTGAAATCATGTTCACTCGATGTTAATGAACAATTATTCATCGCAATTTGCAGACTTTCTCTTTTAGAATTTTAAGTACGACTTTAAATGTGTTCATTACAGGAATGACCTGAATCAAATCAGCTTTTGGAGTGACCTCCATTTGCCTTTAAAACAGCATTAATTCTTTCAGGTACTCACAGTTTTTTAAAACTTACTTAACAGGAAGTTTTCCAAGCATCCAAACGCATTTTTGTTCCGTGGATTTAATGTGTTCTGTCTCTTGGTGTAATTTCACACTCGCTGTGGAGATCAGGGCTCTGTGGGGGCCATATTTAAATCTGAACGTGTGAGCGTAATGACTAACGAGCTGAAAACACTTCTGTAACGCCGCTTGTCTCCCGTCAGGTCTTCAGGAGCGGTGAGGGTATGGGTATCCGTCTGGACAGCGCCTCTGCCTTCCAGGGCGCCGTCATTTCACCCCACTATGACTCACTGCTGGTGAAAGTCATCGCCAGTGGAAAGGACCTGCAGACAGCGGCCTCCAAGATGAGCCGAGCCCTGGCCGAGTTCAGGGTGCGAGGGGTCAAGGTAGGACAAACCGTTTTTTTTTTCCCCTCTGCATTTCAAGCTGCTGTTGACTCATTGAGCTGATGGGGAGTTCGGCGGATGTCTAAAAGCTTTATTGTCAAGCTAAACAGTAAGCAATTGTTGTAATCCGTGAACCCTTTGACACGAGGAGGGAATCTCTGACAGCGGAGATGTAGATTTGATGGTGTTCTCTGCTGTGAAAGCCTTGATAAGAGCTCGTCTCAGACTAGTCAAGCCAGTCCAGATTAATGGCGTGATGCAGCTAAAACTGCAGTGTACTGAATCAGCTGCAGATTACAGCAAGTTTCTGTGAAGTGGTGCTCCAGCACTTGGACACTTAGCCTTACATCTCTGTGTGGCCTGTCTGGCTGATTACATGCTCCATATTACTCCATATTTCTTGGTTTTCAGAGTGGAAACGCACTCTGTCAGTGTCTAAAACTGCCTCCAGATAAAGCACTGCAAAAAGACAGTGTTTTTTCTTATTTTTAGTGAGGCTGTGTTAACATTATCAGCAGGTGCAAACGGCTGTTGGCAGACAGCAGAAGTCACTGTCAACAGCCTGAGAATACGGAGGTAATTAAAAGTATTTAGCTGCAAGGGTTGTTCATGTAGCTGTCATTCACATCTACTCATGTCATAAAATGCATCACATCTGTCTCATGCACTTCAATTGGCTTATTTGGAGCGTTTTGTTTCTTAAAAAAAATGCTTATTTGTGCCAAGTGTTAACACTGCTTGTGTGCATTTATTTAAAATACACTTGGGAAATGGTAAAAAAAAAAACAACAAATATTCTTTGTACTGCAAAATCTAAAGTGTTAAGAATGCTCCTTAACAGATGGCTGGCAATTTATAACGCCAATTAATTGTTGCATTAGATGAGAAAGAAGCATCAAATCAGCAGTTTTATTTAGATTCCCTTGTTATCGGTTTTTCACACGTGTAGCTGCACATTTTTAATTCGTACCCTGCAATTAAAAATGAACAATTTGCTATGTGGCTGATGTAACGCATGCAGGGAGCTTGCAGCACATTAAACCCAAAAGCGTGCCGAGCTTCTAATCAGGCCGCGAGTGGAAACGGCAAACCGGTGCAACCAGAGTCTGAGGTGCTTTTGTTGTAGATCGATTAGCGCTGTCCGTGAAAAATGCCATTCTGTTTCAAGGTGACGCAAATGTAGTCGGCCATCAAGGTGAGCGAGTCGTGTGCGGAGACGGCATCGAAACAAATGCAGCGGTTTTGTAGTGGCTAAGTGACGAGATACGTTCCAGAGTAATTTTCCGTTAAACTCTGATTCAAAGCTAAAATGCCATTAATGGTTTTTTAAAAAGGTTTCCGTTGTAGGTCACTTAGCGGAGTGTCAGATAATGAGCAGATAAAAGGGCTTTATGTAAACACACACTAAGAAGTCAACCTGATGTCCCTTTAGTACACGGGCTGCAACCGAAATTACTGTGTACAACAAAAACAAGTGTTTCTCAGTGTTAAAACAAAATAAATTATTTTCTTCTTAATTGGAGACAGCAAATGACCCAGCGAGAACAGTTTGTGCTGCACGCCAGCTTCTCTGAGCAGCCTCACTGAGTGCTGTTTAGATCCAAAGAGGAATTCTTTGTATTCTCCATCAGCAAACTTACACAAACGCTTCGTACCTCACAGACATCGGCAGAGACAGAACGTTGATGCAACAACCAGCACATAACAAGGTCTTCAATTAACATTGTTTGTGGCAGCCAGAAACCAAGACAGCGCTTTCTGAAGACTTTTTTTGAGCAACACTGGCTTGCTGTTTTCCTTTTATTCTGACACCATTCAATTTAAAGGCGTGACAGCTATTTTAGTTGGTTGTACGGACTTTGTGTCCCAGAGTTTCAAAAAAAAAAAAAGCATCCAAGTGTTCTCGTCATTGTCTCACAAACAATGCGAATGTCATTCAAGTCGTCTTTTTCCTGCTTCCATGTAGGCTGTGTTTGTAGCAGCAGTTTGGCACAGCTGATAATTTCTCTGCTTTTGTAGGTTTTGGTTACTATAGACTACACAGCTGTTTTGGTGTAAAGGGATCTTTAAGCCCAGATTTCCAAATAAGCAGACTTTTTTTGTTTTTCATCCTCCTTCCTCATCTGCTTCAGTTTAATAATAGTGCATGAAATCATCCATTTCCAGCTTGAAGAACCACATTAGACATGCTACAACACACCGGGAGCCCACATCGTCTCTCCTACCAGCTAGTTAACTGCACCCACCTGGCAGCGCGGGTTTAAATCAGTCTCTGAATAGACTTCAACAGGGGAAAACCAGCAGGGCTCTGGTTCCCTAGAAACCGGATTGTTTTATTTTTGTAACATAGAATTAATGAATATGTTGTCTCGTGCTTTGGGTTTTTTTTTATTTCGTGGTGCTCTGAAAAAGTTTTTGTGAGACAATAACGGTAACCTGTGGACCTAAAAGTGTTTGTCACAAGGATCAAAAGGTGGTTGTAAATGCACCATCAATAAAAGCAGGAACAGTACCAGAACAATACCAAACAATGCAATGTAAGAGTGCACAATACTGCAAAAATCTGACATTTGGTTTTTAATATATTGGATATGAAAAAAGACAAGATTGTTAACCAGGTGGCTTGAATAACTTTCTTTAGAAAGAATTAATTATTCCTGGATGGTTAGGGTTGTCTTGTAAAGGAGCGCGTCTGCATCAAAAACAGAAAATCATTTGAAAAAACCATTTGGAACGTTTTGCAGATGGTGTAACCCTGGCAAGGACATCCAAAATAACTTTGGGATTTTGGTGGCATTAAGACTGGCTTGTCATACACAGCATTTGTGGTGCTGATTTAAATGGTCAAAAATATTCGTCATCTTACCTGGTGCGGTGGCAAACTGTGCAGACACAGTACCTGGTTTTTAGCCAACGTTATGCTTTCTCTAGCTGCAGTATTCCCATTTATTTCTGCAAACAGATCTTCCTTTTCAGTGCTGTTCCTCGTTTGTTTTGCCGTGCACGTGTGGAACCTGCATGGCAACAAGCTATATGTCTTGTGAATTAAGTTTAGGAAAACTGCAAGAACTTTTAATAAGATCAGATAAACTTGTCTTGTAGATTATTCAAGGAAAATGAGAATGGGGCAACTTATCTGTTTGTATCGAGCAGAAACACATGATGTATTTGAGTTTACATTGCACCTCCTGCAATGTGACTTTTGTGCACCACCAGACTTCTGATTGTAATATTTGATGCATTAAACTCATCATCTGTGAGGAGGAATCCGTTTTCATCGTGATTTTAAACCTCACGGTTGCACGTAATGCATTTTGCTACCGCTAATTGTCATTATAGCTGTTGTTTGTTTACAAGAAAACTCCACAGGGCACCGCTAATAGTTTCAAATATGATGTTAGCTCGATGTGGACACTGCGCGTCATCCAGTGAGTAATCAATCCGTCCTGTGCTGTCTGCCCTACAAGCTAATTAATTTGATATAGCAGGTGTCATGTATATAAATTAGCATACACATTTGGCTAAATGGAGTCTTCACATCCAGTGCATTTAATTTCTCATGGTAATACCCGCTCATGTGCCAAAGGTGACTAGTAAAAAACTGGAGGACAAGAGCCGTGGTGCCATTTTTCTTCGTTTTTGTGTTGGAGCACTTGTTCTCTGGAGGTGCTGCTTTGGAATGTCACCAGTAAGGAGGCAGAGTGTTGGCAAAAAAAAACCCCTGATCCCTGGTAATGCTTTGTCTGCTCCCAGAGATATGATGCTGAAAGTTTTATTTTCTTTCCCCCCAACCTAGACGACATGGTTACAGTACTTGCCTCCTTACGGTACCTGCTTCTGGGATTATTCGGTTCCTTCTGTAGGTATTGCAGCTTCTCAGCATCTTAAGAAAAATCTAACCTTTAAGTAAAAGTTTAAGCCAAAATGCACCAACCAAAGTTTCCTCTGTTGACACCGCCGTCCTCCCTTGTCGTGTCGAATCATGTTTGGCATTTGGGCTCCATTTATCTCCTGCTTCTGTATACAGTGCGTGCGCATGTCTATAAGCGTCTCTCTGTTTGTGTGCGCACACATTTGGGATTGTGGGCTTTGGTTTGTGCGCATAAAGAATGAGCCATGTGTGTTGGGCGGCAAAATGTCACGCAGCCAAATAGACAGAGAGGAGGGGAGTGATGGACGGGAAAGTGACAGGACATGAGGCAGCAGGGTAAAGCTAGATGGATAGAGGAGCATGGGGGAAAACAGCAAAAGGGCAATCAAGATGGAGAGTGTGTAACATAAAACGACAAGGCAGGCAGGGCGGCCCGTGGAGGCCGGTACACCTGTGGCCACTGTGCTGAAAAGACTGACAAATGTTGCTGCGTTTGCATGAATATTGTTAGCAACACAAACAAATTAGGATTCTTTAACCGATTTTTTTTCACACGGCAGATAGGTTAAGCATGTGTGGAAGCTAATTAGGAGAAATTCATTATGTCCTCTGTAACACTCGGGTCTCTGCTCTGCAGGAATATCTGCCTACCTTAATAACTCTTCCCCTGAGGAGCAGCTGTGACTAAGTATAGAAAGAGATTTCTCCACAATGGGGGCTGAGGTAGAAGCGACACTTGACATTTAGAGAGTGATGGGTGGTATGTATACATCTTTTTAGCCTTTACGAATGCAAGAGCAAAGGTGTAAGAAATGGATTAAGCTGTCTGCTCTAACGAAAGCCGCAGCTAATGACTGAATGACTAATGAGCTCAGGAATAAACACATGTTCCCCGAATGCAGCCAGTTTCCTGCAGATGGTTTTTGACCACGTTCCTGATGATTCCTGAGCTCAATGTCAAACAGAGACAGACAGAAGGATGTCTTATGTAAAGACACACTGTAGAAAAACCATGTGATTCTGACAGCAAGGACACCAGAGATACTGTAAAATAACCATCTCATAAAAATACAATCTCTGTCAATAATTTAAATGCTGTTTGTAGCCTTAACATCAGATCATGTGTGTATTTGGAAGGTTTTAATGTTTGTTGAGGAGTGTTTTCATTAAAATGTCAAAATACTGTTGTAAAAACTAATAATTTAGTTTAAATTTGCAAAATAATGTTAAGTGTAAAGATTTTTTTTTATCTAACTTTACACAGCAATCTTCTATATTGACTTGATCTGCAGTTTGAAATAATATTCACACCTTTACAATTAATATGTTCACCTTTAAAAGCCAGATTAACATTGTACGAAACACTTAAGAGATTTCAAACACACAGGACGACATGTAACCATCTTTTAAGTGCGAGCACGTACATTGGTGGTAAAAGTGTTCAGCTTCAGCAGCTACATCATTTCCTTTCATGAGCTTCTCCCACTGAGTCCTCCCAGAGTACTGTGAGTTCGATGATGAAGACCTTCTTCAGAGAGGGGGACCAGAGTACTCCAGAATACTGTGTCAGGTCTGAGGGCAGTGGTTACGATCTCTGGGGGAAAAACGAGCTGCCGACCAGCATCCACGAGCATCTTCCAGTCACGTGCTGCTCGAAGCTGATCTTGCTGTAGAGGTGTGGGGCCTCTCCTGGTTATTTTCTCTCCGTCACGGATAAACTTAACCTGTGTTGGCTTCGGTGCTGCTGATGGTAAGCAGTTGGAAGTGGTTCACTTGGTTTCCAAGGTGGAGGCGAGGCTGTTCAGGACCTGATTATGACGGCAGGTGAAACGGCCCAGGGTGAAGCTGATTTTACACTCAGTGTATGTTTGAGGGAAGCTGGTCTGGAGCAAAGGGCAAAGATATGTCAGATTTGACCGTGTATTTCTAGTATGCTGCTAGAGGTATACAGTCCAGTTAAGCATGGACTCAGACCTGTACATAAACACCATTAACTGCTACAGAAGTCTCTGTCATGGTGGTCCATCGCTAGTTAAACTCCCACCACCAGCAATCAAAATGCAAACATGATACAACTGAAATAGTAATTAGAAAACTGTATTTTTTTATTTTTTATTTTTTTAATCATTTGGACTTAATAACATTCCCATAATTCTTTGTGATTGGCAACAGACACTGCTGGTAGCCCTAACGAACGCCTCCTCAGGTTACTACAGCAAATGAGCTGCATATTTTAATAACCTGTAACATTATTAAGCTCTTCACAGCAGTTTGATATCAAACAATCCTCATAGCTCATTTACATGATAGTTAGTCCAGCTGCTGCACTAATTATCACTGTTTTAAATGATAAAATCTGTATTGTGACAGTTTACCAATGCAAGTATTTGTGTTTTAAAAAGTTGTTTCGTTTAGTTACCAAAGAAATATGTGTAAAATTATAGAAACAGCTCTTTTTGTAATATTTCAGAAGCATATTAAGCTTGAATAGAAGAGTTTTTATCTACTGGGTTAAAAGGAGATATTTGTAAAATTACGATAAATGTTGCAGATGTGTTGTAACGGGCGTTTTAGGTGAGGAAACTTTTTTTTCCCTGTAAATTAATTAATGGTGATTTTAGGTTTGTTCACACTTACAGGTCACAGGACGCAAATTCGGTCTATTTGTGCAATGGTAAAATTTGTCCTGTGTTTCAGAAATACGTGAGTGAAAATCTGTTCATTTGTACTTTTTGCAGTGTAAAGACAAATGAACGGACGTTACCCAACGGGGGGAAATAGCTGCAGAGAGCCGAGGTAGGAAGCTGTCAGAAAAAGAGACAAGGCTGTAGGTTATATCCGAACCTTTTCCCTCATGGCGCTACAGGCTCGGTATTCTGTCCAGTTAGACGGAGACCTCAGGAGATCGTGATGATCGGACGTGTGTGTGTGTGTGTGTGTGTGTGTGTGTGCGTAATTGTGTATCTGCGAGTGAGACTGTTCAGTTTGTTTCTTTCAAAGAGTTTTTTGCGACACCAGAGGCTTTGCTCTAGGCAGTGTGCTTTCATTACTGTTCATCTTTCCACCTCATCTGCAGGGGTGAGAGAGTCTGAGGTGACCTCGGGTTGTTGCATCCACCTGAGTGTGTGTTGGAGGGCAGCAGGGTTTCCATCCAGAGAGGCGCTTTGAAGAATCTTGTAATGTTTCGCTTCATTATAGCCCGCCAGATCACAGGCTGCTGCACATCTTAAGATGGCCTCATGCTTGTACATCTGTTACCTTTCTGCGTATTTGAATGGAATCTTTTATTTTTCCACCTTGCACTTTGATATTCAACAGCGTCATGCGTGATCATAGATGTGCGGTCATCTTTCGGAGCGGGTCGCCGGGGCTTTTACTGGAGAAGAGTTCATTTTTAATGGAGGATCGTATCGTCTTTCTCTCCGTTTTTAGTCGGAGCTCTTTCTTCCTCCTACTTCACTCTGAAGAACAATGTTTGGTATCAACAAAAAGGTATTGCATAACAGTTTGCATCAGTGTTTTTAAAGTTAACTTCTAATGGGATTCTATACAACTGACCAGCTGCTTTGAGTTAACCCTTTTGACAGTATAGCCCCGCGACACCGGGCTGGCATTACGACTCCTGTTCAACACTGCAGACCGTTATAGCGGCTCTGGTATATGGTGACTTTCTGGTACATTCATGTTGATTGGCTATCAGTGGGAATCCCTGCATGTGAACAAGCGATTCAGTCATGAAATAAATTATACAAATGAAGTAAAATGATGTCATTTGACCCCAAAAATCAACAGAAAACAGGATTTTTACTACCTCGTTTCCAAAATGTTTATCAAAGCTAACTAATTACCAAACTTTGGCTGATGTCTCAGTATAAAGAATTGATAATTAATTGCATATATCCCTGGTAATTATGAAGTTTACCTTTTCTTTTTCACACCTGTTTGTATATGACAAGAGTAGACTTCCAGATGTATTTAACCGTCAAATTGTCTACTTTTGGTTGATACCAGATATGTAGTGATGTGACGTCTACTTAAGAATTCATGAGTGATTAATCACAACATATCTGATCATGAATTTCAAGCCAAAGATACTTGAAGTGTAGAAGGAATACACGTTTACTTAGTGCTGAAAGGGTTAAAAGAAACAGCTTTTCCCCTGCAATCAAACGTGTTTTTTTATTTCCACTCATTTATTGATTGTCAGCGTAAACACACATATTTAAGTTGACACATAAATTAAGTTGTTACAAGCAGTGTTTCTCCTTTATGTGAATTTTTCCACATTTTTCAGTGTGCAAATGAAAACAAACATTAAGTTGCTCCATTGTTCAGTATGTAGACGACGGGATGTGAAATCGTGAGCTCACGGTGAAGAAAAGTTTATTTTATCAATTTGAAATCAGCAGAAGTTTACACATAATATTTGGGTGTAATTACCCACAAAATTATGTTAATCTAACCCATCAAAAATAATGTTTGCAACTTAAAAGTTTGATCATTAAATCTGAATTTTTAACTGAGAAATGTGAGTTTAAATTACACACAACATTAAGTTGATGTAATTATCAACATCATCAACAGTAATATTTCCAACTTAAAAGGTTTATCTAAGTTTTTAAATCAAATCTATATCTAGCATTCTCTGTTGCTTCTTTATCCCTCAATCCAGTTTGTCACAATTTCTTAAATCCCTCCGTACGGCAGGAATCCTTCATAAAACAACAGGAAGCACAAACAGTGTGTGAGATCCGCGTTCTGTTGGGAATTCACTGTGCAGAGTTATCAGTGAAGCTGTTATTACGGCACCAATGAAACAAAATATTCAACCTCATGTCATGTCACATCTTTTCAATTGTTTTTTTTCTCCCCCCTCATTTTGTGGCAGTTAACTATAGTGTCATATTGGCACAGCAGGATTTTTGGATATCAAGACTCCGGCAGTCAAATTGAGTATTTTGTTCTGTTTAGCTGCTGAGTGTTTGCACACCTCTGTCAGGGCGTCTGCATCTCCCAGCGCCTATACTGACACGTCGAGCTCTTATCATACACTCGCTCTTTTTTCATTCCTGTCTCTACCTGTAAACAATCCCTCCTCTCACTTCTTCTTCTTCTTCTTTTTTTTTAAGTTCTCTTCTGTCAGGATCCTCCACCTCCTCAACTGTTTGACCTCAGTCAGCCTTCATGGGCGAAGCATAGCTCTCTCAAGTGTATCTCTTGTTTTCAGATCTCTCAGCCTCCCATTAACGGTTCACTGACTTGGTTACATGTGTTTTCCCACGATTCGCCTTTTATTTTTTTATTTATCTCATCTCTTTTATACCTTCAGTCTGTTTTTAGAAGCCCTAGCATTCACCTTCTTTGCGTTTTTATATCGATGTGTTTAGTGAAATTAACTTAATCCACGCTTTGAAGACGGCTTCATTTGCATCCAAATTAAAGCCAAACATAAATCAGCATCCTTTTTTTTTTTAGAGAAAATCAATGATCTGCTTTGTGAATCAGTCCTATTTTATCCCAATAAGAGAAACTACCCTGTGTGTTAAATCTAATTCGGTCCATATCAAACGGGCTAAAGCTTCGCAAATGACTTCGCAACATTCAGGAGCCTTTGCACCGCTGGACCTCTTGAAAATAAACTCTTTTTTTCTTGGTTTTCTTCCCTTATTCTAGTCACGTCTGCGTCAGTGTTAACCTAGTTACAGGATGAACCTTCCCTCCCTCTGATCTGGAGTTAGCCTCCCATGACTTTTGCATCCTTCTTCCGAGGCAGGACTAGGCAGAGGCACTGATCCAGGATCATCCAGCCGACATTTACAACCAGAGAGAGGACAGACGGCAAATCCATCTCATCTCTGACTTATCAGTAGCAGTAATAAGTGGTTTAGACACACTCCGACAACACACACACACACTTGGAGACACATTTTCCCCACACAGTCGTATACACTCGCTCTCAAATGAAATAACACACTAATATGTGTCTCCAGGGGCCGGGTTATCTGTCCATCTCTTCTTCATTTCACACCTCTAAACAGCCGCTTGCACGGTGCTTAATCACATGAACAGTTTTGTAATTGTCTGTGTGTGTGTGTGTCAAAGCGTAGCCAGCCCGTGTGTTTGTGTGAATCTCTTCATTTTTTTTGTTTAGCAAAGAACAAACCTGGAAAAGCCTCATTTTAGGAAATTGAATAAAAGATCAAGAATATTCAAATCCAATTAGCGACAAAGTGCATAAATAGAAGTCGAGGAACAGAAGGTGAGGCGGCGGTGACACGAGGGCGGAACAAACAAAAAACATTTCGATAGCGAGAAAGGGTGTAATCAGGACACCGAGACAGACAGAGCAGCTGACAGTGACGGGGAATAAAGAGGACAGGAAGAGAAATGGGAAAGCGGTAGATTTGTTTATCATTTTAGCGGCGCGAGCGGAGAGAGTGACAGTAGCTCTCAACCAACAAAGTCTGATGCCTGAAATTAAGACCTTTAAAAACGGCTCATTTTCAAACGCGCACAGGCGACAGGTTTTCATCCGACATTAACAAGTTTACGTGCTGCATGATAACTCTCAGATTAATACAGAATGGAGGCGCTAAAGTGAGGAATGCGTCGTTCGCTGTCAATTTTAATAAACGCTTTTCTCTTCCATAATGAATGACCTGTTTTTCTTTTGCATCACATTGAACAGCTGCATATTTTCTAACAGCGTAAACAGGAGGAAATGGGCAAATTGGGTTTTTTACTGCGCCTCCCCTAAACGGTACAAATTAATCCAACATATGAACCATTCCACTGATATCACATATGACATGCTGCGTGTATGATTTATATATAGAGTGGAATATGTATGTGTTAATTGTTGCTTGTGACAGAAATTTGCGTTTTCATTTTGCCCAGATTGAGAAGTTAAGCAGGAGGTAATGTGCTGGAGCTTTACGCTAGCAGGGCGCTCAAGTATGCACATTGTACTCAATCATAAAAACACTTTTGTTTAATCATTTGAGGAAATAGTGTCTCAGAATCAGATGGCATTGTAACTCAAATACCGTAATTTCTGGACTATAAGCCGCTACTTTTTTAACACTGCGGCTTAAACAATGATGCAACTAATTTATGGATTTTTACGAATTTGCCTCGAGACCAAAGTGACGTTGAGAGCGACAATGAAAGAGGGACTGAGGAAGTGTGTGACGAAGGAATTCTGAGGCTGTTAAATCCGACATTGAAGAACTTTATTGGTTTTAGTGTGCAGGAGGAAGATGAAGATAGCGATCAATGACTTTTCCTGCTAGGCGACTGTATTTTTTATTTTCTTAACCAGCCGTGTTACGGGCACTGTTCAGAAAAAAGCATTTACGTATAGAATAGAATAGAATAGAATAGAATGCCTTTATTGTCACTATACACAAGTACAATGAGATTGAGAGCAGCTCCTTCAGTACCATACATAATAAAGTACAAAATAAAGAGCAAAAAAAATGAAAAATAGAAGAGATTTAAGTATAAAAAATAAGATAAGTTATATATACAGTATACAGTATAGGTTATATGTACAGTATGGATTTGGTATTTGTGTATATTACTGGTACGTATTTAATTAAAAGTGAAAAAAAATCGTGGACACCTGCGGCTAGACAAGTGCGGCCTATGTACCTTCTAAAATTGGTGGGTGTGGCTTATATTCAGGTGCGCTCAGTAGTCTGAACATTACGGTACCTTGTCTTTTACTTTCAGTACGTACCACAGCTGTCCTTAAATTGTATGCGCTGTTTAATCCAGTAATCGTTAAATTATGGCTACTTTCTCATAATAATGCGCCTTAAACTTTGACCGCCTTATTCCTATATCTGTCATGTGCACTGAACTGCTGTCCTGTGATACAACCAACGATTGTGGGTCAGAAAAAAACATTCAAGGATTCACAATCTTGTCGTCCTTGTACTTTTGGTACACTGTGTTTAACACGCTGTGCATTGCAACACACTGAATCTGTTTCTGGCGTTCTGTATAGATGGTAGTATGGATAGTAAAATGCATTCTGGGTTAATGCCGGCGGCTGCAGGCTGATATCTGAAGGACATCACTTCCATTAGATGTGGTTGCCATGGTGCACTTTATACTGGAGCACCTACAAGTGTAAGACATCTCCCCCACTTTAAATTAGCCCATTATGTCGGTTATGCATGTGAGCAATCCAAGGCGTCTGCCCCTCAACACCACTTAACATCGAAAAAAAATAAAATAGTTAAATTGCGTACGTTTTGTACTTCAGAAAGAAACTCCATTGGTTTTTTTTAAGAATGACGTCAGGACTTGTGTATGTGCAATATATAATAACGTTATTTTTTACAAGGTTTTCTTAGTAAAAACACATCAAGATTTTAAATTTACAAAAAAAATCCAAGGCTTTTCTTTTATCCATACAGCCGCTGCTAAGATAAATGCATTTTTATCAGGCTGTAAAAACACAAATTTAATATAGCAACCTTCAGCGCCGCAAAGGTGACGGGTCTTTCTTTAGAAATAATGAATGCATCCGTACATAACCGCGTATTTGTATTGAACATACAATTTAATCCTACTGTGAAGTATTGTAAGAAAAAACAGTGACGAGCTTTCCTTAAAGACGCTCTCTGATATTCTTATTTTCGCAGATTGTCGATAACAACATATGCATGTGTTTTTCCAAACAACCGCAGAGAAAACCCTGTCGTGTGTCTATATTATAATAATCCCTCCTCTTGTCATGATGGCCAACTGTTAGGATCAGATGTGAAAAACAAATGTGCATATTCACGGTGCGAAATGAGAAAACGACTTCAACTTTTAGCCTGACAGATGTTGTCTTCATGCCAGCGCGCATCCGCAGTGGCGATTATATAAAATAGCTGTATTTTTGTTGTAAAAAAGGAAGATTCTGTAATGACAGCTGTCCTTTTTTTTTTTATTTTTTGGGTGCGACACAATGGTAATTCTGCACCGTAGCTGCATTTTTTTTTTTTTTTTGGACAAATTGCACGCTGTCAGCACAAACAGGTGATCAAACAGCAGACATGAAAACGGGCGTGTTTATAGCCAGAGTCATCATATTGCAGCCTCGTGCCCATCTACATCACAGCGAGCTTCAGCTGGATGCTGTCAACTGGGACTTTGAAGCCATAATCAGGATTAAACGGCTGGAAATCGGCTGTGACGAAGTGGAGGGTGGGAACGGGAGTGAGTGAAGGGAAGGGAGGACGAGGAGAGACGACGTGTTGTTGTTGTTTTGTTTTTACTCTCCGGCTGATTGGTTCCTCTACATCCTTTTGAACGCCCACTCACCTTTTCTTGCTTTTTTTCTCCTCCTTTCGTGTCATCTGTTCCTCACTTCTTGCCATTTATTTCTCTCACTCCGCCGCTCTGCTCGAACATCGCAGCGTGAGTTTAGCGGCGCTCACATCACACTAATACTTTACATACATGCTCTCGCTCCCCTGCAGCTTCCTGGACGTCTGTGTGAATATTAATTCTGTGATCAGAGCGAGGTGGGAGCACAAAAGGGAAGGAAGGAGGTGAGGAAAACTCGATGACCTTGCTGAAGGTGTGAAATTTGATTAGTCGGACGAGTAATGTACTTCACCGGGAGACGGGCGATCTGTCATCGTGTCCGAGGCGCGGGTCAACTCCAGTTCACTTCCTCCCGATCCGCTGCGATACGTGACGCCGCCGCGTGCGTGTCGAGTTTGTTTCAATGGAACAACAATAAATACAGCCTGACTTCTGCGCTGAGCTGGAGATGATGCAGGCGGAGAGTGAACTATTACTCTGGCCTGTTGCCGTTGAATTATTTTCCATTATCGCACCTCGGATGGCTGAGAAAGTAGTCGTGGCCGAGGAGGAGTGAATTCCAAATTGTAGGTGTCGGCGGCAAGCACAAATGAAAACCAAGTGGAGCAATTAAAGCCTTGGATGGAGAGTAGATGGTGTCCAGTTTGCAGCACGACAGTCAACACGTGGACGCAACCTGCTGGTTTTGTCTAAACTTCTTAACTCGCTGCCTCGAAGCAGCAGCTGATGGAACTTTAATGCATTTATACCTTGTTATTGGTCGTATTAACCTCATTTAACTTCATGACACAGAAGGCAGAATGCATGTTAACCCTCTGAGCCTTATTCTCATCACATTTAAAGTGCTGCACAACCATGGCTACAAGTAGAGAGACCTTAAAAGTCTCGTTTGTGCTGTAGGCCACAATTATAATTCCATAAATTATATAAAAATGAAAAAAACAGGAGTTGCATTTCACTAATTATTGGTTTTACAAAAAACTCCAGTTTGTACAACATGTTTCCAAGTTCCTCCACGTGCTACCACAAACAATGTTGGCTATACATACAGTCGTCCTCCAATGTATTCATACCGTTCCATTAAAGAAAAGGCAAAATTCATAATAGCCACTCAAATAACTAGAAACTGAAAAAAGTAATAATAAATAAAAATTTACTAAATTGTAATTTAGTGAAATAAGACATTGCTTTTCAATTGTGGTTGAAAAGAATAATTAGAAAAAACAAACAAAACTGTCCCAAAAGCACTTTGCTGATGAAAATAAAACACCGGTCAGCAGGTGCAGAAGTCTGATTGAGAGTTACAGAAAATACTTGATTGGCTCAAAGGGTTGTTCAACTAAATATTAGTTTACAGGTACCATCATGCTTGTTTTTTTATTTTATTTTATTTTATTTTATTTTATTTTAAATATATATATCTGTTGAACCACAATTCAAAGCAATATCATGATTTTCATTAAATCTTTATTTCTTATTACTTTTGTCAATTTCAACTTATTTCAGTGTTTTTTTCTTTCTTTAACAGGAGGGTATGAATACATTTGAGGACGACTGTATGATATATATTTTACTATTTCCATTTTTAATTTATGCCCATGCTTCTCTTCTACCTGCTCTGTGTGAACACAACCTGCAGTTCAGCTGCAAGGTGCCTGATTTTTTGTCACAACACTGTTGATGGCAGATAACTCACTAATGGTTTCATAGCTTCCACAAAAAATGCAAAATTATTTGTTTTTGACAGAATTCGATTAAAGCAAATGGTTAAGTTTTGGTGATTTTTTTATGAAACATGTAGGAAATAGTGATTTGGTTGGAATATCACAATTCCTGGCGTCGATTTGGTTTTTGCTGCTCTGGTAAACGGTGTAATTTTGGCAATTTGAACGAAAACAAAATGCTTCTTAAACCCACAGGCGAGCTCTGGGGCTCTGAGGGTTAATGCATTCATAAACTGTTATCGCTCGCATTAACCTTGAGTGCATCTTTTTTTTGCCACAAAGGGCAGAAGGCGCGTTAATGGTGCATTATTTAATTTGGGACCGACGCTGTCACTTTTCTGGCGAGTAAATCCTCCGCAGACGCACCGAGGAGCCGGCGTTTGTTTGTTTAAAAGTGAGAATATTTGAGGAAATGCTGTTGTGCAAGTTTCCCATGCACAGTCATGAATACTGAGCTTCAGAGGCAGTGACGGGAATACGAAATGAGATGCACGCAGGAGTGGGGTCCAGGGGAAAATGGGAGTTTTTAATTAAGGGTCGGTACACACGCTGATTAATTGATGTGTTCTAATACTCGCTCGCACACTCACAGAGGAAGGTTTTAGGGCTTAATCATCTGTTACACACCCCAAAACATTAGTACAATCTGCCTACAAGACACACACATTTCCATATAGAAGGTGAAACAACAAACAGAATCACACCGCTCTGCACAGCGCCGGAATAAACAGTGATATTAATTTCTCTTCCACACACTGGCACCCTGGTTTCCAGTGTGAAAGGTCACTCCGGTAGACTGCGTTAATTGAAAGCAAACAAATCGAGCTTATCAGTCCTAATAATTGATGCAATCATTCTCCTAGGCATTGAATTTTAGATGCTCATTCCCTCGGGCTTTTTAATTAAGAGTTTTTAGGGAACGAGGAAGCTTTGAAGGGCTCCAGACTCGCTTTCCATTGAAATCGGTTGTTGACGAGCAGCTTCCCTCGGACAGTTCCAGCGGCTCGTCAGTGACGGAGCTCACAGTGTGAACACCAGCTAAGATTTCTCCACTGCACCAAAAATCATTGTCATACAGTTTAAGCTGCGCCGGCCCAGCATCTGTCTCGCAGTCCTTCTCCCAGGGGCCTCCGTTCTCCTCTCAGAAACTCTCGTCTAATTGAACGGACGTAATGGAACAGAGAACTCGATTTCTCTCGACCGGCTGGGCGCCTGATTATTCCAGCCACACTCCCGAAGAATGAAACCTTTCTCCAAATAGTTCATCTTGAGGGCAGCATTAAATGCAGCACTGGTTTATTGTTATTCGTAATAAAATGTGATGACTACACCTGTGAATGCATCTGTTTTTTTTTTCTTTTTCTTTTCTTCAAATGGCTTAAAATTGCACAGAAACCTCAGGGGCAAAACCGCTCCGTCAGAGCTGCCAATTTTACTCATTAAAAGCTTTTCTTTTTTCTTCAAATAGCAGAAATACTGAAGTTGGAGGCCTTTTTTTTTTTTTTTTTACACTAAAAATGCCATCAAGCCTCTTTATGAGTTCTGCTGGTTATTTGACAGCTGGGTTTGCTTGTTTCCGCCGCAGCATCTGGCAGCCCAGTAGCTCTGATTGTTTGGGTTTTTTCTCCCCCAGACTGAGCCTGAGGTGTACCTGCTCTCTCCATGCTCTCCCTAATATAAAATTCCATTACAAGCCTGCACTCTGTCAGCGTTGGTCCGAAAAGTGTCTGTTTTGCTCGTGAGGCTAAATGATGTACGACTCGCTAACCGTTCTGCACAATTCATCCGTACATCCTGTAAAACCTCTCGTTTACCGCATCCCTTCTGCTCGCTGTTGAGCCAATCTGCGTTACAATTTAACCTTTTAACAAATTACAGCGAGCAGGCGTTGGTAGAATCCCAGCAGTACCGCCCCGCTCGATTATCGCATGGTCGACATAAAAAAATGGAAGGCAACGTTGAGGTACACTCGGCTGCCAGTGTTGAGCCAAAGTAGCATGTAATGTTCTTGTTGCCTGTAAAACTGGCCTTGCCCTTAACGGCCCTCCAGTCGAGACATTTACAAAAGGCCTTGTTGAGGCTCCACAGAGCCACAAGGCTGGCAGAGGTGACATGTTTACAGCTGTCTTGGACAAAGCCTTTCAGAGTGGCATTTCATCACGCGGTCGACACTCCTGCTAGATCGATACGGAGGGAGAGAGGGAAAGATAAAGCAAGAATAAAACGTCCAAAGCCCTTGTAGCGGCCCCTTGAGGCTGCATTATTCATCGGGCTCACAAGCCGAAAGCGTTGGACGGAACAAACAAACTGTTGATTTTTCAGAGCAAATTTGTAAAATTCCCACATAAGAGCCTCGATATTCTCTGCGACTGTCAGTGCGTTACTTTGAACCCGTCCCATTAGATGTTCTTACCAAGCTGGCAGTTTAATATCAGCATTTTTATGTGTTCAAGTGGAGAATTTAGGCTGGTGTTGGCGCGACTGCAAAGGTAATGAGGACATCAAATACATTACAACTCGTCTTCTTCTTTTTTAAAAAAACGTGAAGATTCACAGTAATCCCTGCAGTATACTATACGTTTGCTGTGGTTTCAGGTTGCCTGCTGAGCAAATGGGCTGTTTTGAGTGGAGGAAATGAGCAGCAGTCTGCATTTCACACAGCAGCCCCCTTGATCAAAGAACTTATTTGCTGAAAAGTTAGAATATTCCTCTGAGGCTCCGGGAAGCTATGTTATGGTAAAGTAAATGTGACACTGCAGCACCGAGTCTGGCACGGGATTATTTACAATTAGGAATTTCAGGGCTTTTACACAGAGGAGGCCTGTGGGCCACAATGAATCAGCACAAAAAGGCAAAAAGTGGACCAACTTTGCCACCGGTAAGAAAGCCAGAGTCATTCCCCCGTCCTCCATTATAAGCTGAAAACCCATTCCTCCAAGAGGTATCTCAAATCACCTTCTCTACACTGAGTCATATTCCCTCTGCACATCTTCTGCCTCGGCTAACTCTAATTTGCTCTTAACTTTAAAAAAAAAAAAAAAGAAGAAGCCTCTCTTCCTTCCCCCTCCTTTTTAAAAAACCTTTATTCCACTAATGTTGCTGATCTCAGAACTGAGGCTTATTCTACCAGCGCCTTCACTCTAAATGGCTCCAGATAAGAGCATCCAGTTCCCAAAATGGTCACTTTATTTCTCCCCTCACCAAAGCTGTCAAGCAGCTGTCTGTCAAGGAACTAAAATCATCCTGATGGACATAATTGGATGAGTTCTTTGCTCTCCTGTCACCAGACTGGGTAGAAAAAAAAAGTGCTTTAATGGGCTAATGTGATGTAATTAAGTCACAGAGAGTCTAAAAGCAAAGATGTGCTTCGTGTATCTGAACTCTTGTTTGTTCCTTTTGGCCCAACTATCTTTAGTTTTAGAAATCTAACTTTTTCCAAATTGATATAATCAGGAGAGAACTCTTCTGCCGGAACAACTAACAGTTTGTCTGCCAGGGGAAAAAACAAAACAAGGCTGTTTAATATTTCAACAATTCAAAAGAGGCATTTCCACCCAGATGAACTAATAGAAACACCGAGATCGTCTCCATCTCCAACACCGCGGCGACTATTTTAGGCGTGAACAGTCCAAAGTTGGGAACAAAGTCGGTGAAAAGGATGAGCCGTTTAAAGTACTTGGGAGACATTTGCAAAAACGGATCTAGTCGTTAATCAGAGGAAATTAGAACGAGTGTGAGAAATGAAGAAAACGTGGAAGACTAAAAAAAAGCAAAATTGGGAGGAATCCAAGAGAAAGGATGCTATTAGGAAGGTTGGAGGATGATTTAAAGTGCTGCGATGGAGGGAGGGAGGGACGGGCGGAAAGAGAAATGACTTTGGGAGGGCGCTTTTGTGTTTTGGCTGCTTTAATGACTGATTGAGAACAAAAGTCTCTTTTCTAATTCTAATGAGTTTAATTATGGCTTGCCCTCAGCCAGGTGTTTGGATCAGCTAATGTCTGGATTCATTAATTGTCAATTAAAACAGAATCAGGCGCCGGTTTCGCAATCTCAACCAGCTCTCCCAGCAAACATTAAAAAAAAGCAGAATAACTGTTTGTTGTGTTGAGCCATTTGATGACGGTCCAACGTAAGACGCTCGAGTCCTCGTAGGAGATGAAGATGGATTTAGGACGCGTCCCTCTCAAGGCAAAATGGCATTTTTCTTATCGGTGCTACTCAATGATTAGATGGCAGTTTCAGTCTGTAATGCAGCTCCTGCTAGTGAAAGATAGTCGGAGAGGGAGGGGCTGAGCGCATCGTATTCACATCAACAGAGGGGAGAGATTAAGAGAATACACACTCTTTATTCTCAGAGATTTAAGTAACAGAGGTGTGTGTTTCTGTGTCTTTGTCGCCTGCATGTGTGCGAGAGTTAGAAGGAGATTGGTCTCATTTTAAGCAGACAACGAATTTGTGCTTAATGCTCATTGCTGCTGCTGCTGAGAAAACAAATGCTTTGAACTCAGGAGAGCACTGAGGAAGCTGCTGGGGGGCGGCAGCAATGAGGTTTGGGACAGGAGATGAGTGTTAACTGCACTCTGCGCTTCTTTCATTTACTTTGATTCTCCCTCACCTGCCTTGTCTTTCTTCTCTCCTCATTCCTTGTTTTATTTTTATCAGCTTTTTTTTCCTTTTTTTGCACAAAAGCCGAACATTACACCCGTCACGAGTGTTGGATTTATTTCAGGGCGGCTTCATTAGCTCTCGCTTGGTGTGCCTAATAATCTGTCAGCTGGGGGTAATTTGTAATGTGGATGTGATGGTGAAACTACATTTCAATTTGCTGAAGTAGAAATGCACCAGAAGTTCAGAAAAGTGCTGTTATGCAATGTTAAAGACACAAAATTCAAAGTATAGGGATGATAGTCACAATAGTGATGGTCATGTTACAGTGATTTTACAATAGGTCGCAACACATTAATCTAAAATAAATCATGTCAATTAGTGACTCTGGTAAGTTAGCATAGCTGGGAAATCTGCTACCAACAATATAAATATTTGTCTGTCTTGTATTGCAAAAGAACTAAACCTATATATTGCCATGTTAATATTTTGTCACCCCCACACCGGAAAAAGAGAATCGTTGGACCAACCTAAATAAATTTCTTCATTTAGTCACACAATTGAGTTAAGTTTATCCAAATCAAGTTAACAAGTACCACTAATGCGTCTGGTTTAAGTTTAATTTAATCATCTGATTCCTCTCAAATTAACACTTTGGATTGTTGTAGTTTAATTTAAGAGAAAGTCAACTTTAAGTTTACATTTATTCCAATTTGCTTTTGTCAAACGTAAACCACATTTTTGTTCTGTCCTTTTCCACTCTGGAAGAAAACAGCGGTTGAGTTGCAGCAGAAAAACTTGAGAACATCATGATAATCCGATGCACCCTGCTAAAGGAGCAGTAAATCTAATATTTGCAGTAGTTTAACGGGACATCCACATAAATAAACTACCATGACCAAAGCAGAAAGATGATTGAGAGTCATTCTAACCAAACTTTACTACAGCTTCAATCCACTTTCTAACGTAGACACAATGATAAATCTCAACCAGGCTGCAATTTTCCATCAGAACATTAACTAAATGTTGATTTCCCCACTTTGTTGTTACCTTTAAGTGTAGCAGCCAATATTCAGTCATTTTCCTGCAGCAGTAATTTCATCCCATGTCCCCGAACAGGCACTGTGTGTAACGTCTAGAACATTACAGAATCATTTGGAGACCGAGTCGACCACACATCTAAAGGGGACACGATGTTGTAGACACGGGCGAAGGTCCTCCGTACAACTTTTCTCTCTTGGTGTCTCCCTTTGAGGCTCTTCAAGAGAAAATTATGTTCAGTCAGGTCTTTTAAGACTACAGTAAGTGTCCCGGCATGGTGGCAGAGTGTGTAATGAAATTGGTCAAGCGGTGATACTCGGGCGGTGTGCAGCGCCGTGTGTGTGTGTGTGACTGTTGGAGTTTATTCTGTTTAAAACACACTTAAGCTACTGTGACTGTGTGCATCCAGATAAAGCAAAGCCGTGCAATTAAACTGCCACCTTGCTGTTCTTTTCTTTCCCCCCGGTTTCATTTCATTGTCCTGTCAATCAGTGTTGGTTTTTTTTTTTTTTACACCAGCATTTTCCAGGTATTATTTATACTGGTTTTGTTCTTTTTTTATTGTCCCCCTTTCCCATTCTGATTCTCAATCTCAGCATTATTCTCCTGCTTGATTGCTCATTATCAGCCGCGACAGGGAGGCCGGTATTGTTTCCAGCTTGTGAGTGGCGAAATGTGGTTCTGGACACCGAGAGCTGCAGGAACAACTGTTAAGGTTGTTATCATCCAGGTAGTAATCCAAGGAGCTTCAGTACAAACCAACTGGAGTTCTCTTTTTGTTTTTTTCATCCAAGAGGCTTCTTTAGTTCTTCAGAGCGTCATGGCAGAAGGACTTCTCTTTTGAGGCTCTTGAAGACGCTTCACCTCCTACTCAAGATCATCATTTCTGCAGAAGCTGAAGATCTCGAAGAACTTTATTTTCTGAGGAAGCTGAAGATCTTGGATGAGAGGTAAAACGTCTTCAAGGACCTAAAATAGAAGCCCAGTCGCCGTGATGCTCTGAAGAGCCGACGAAGCCTCTTGGATAAGAGGTTAAACATCTTCAAGAACCTAAAAGAGAACTTTGTAGTGAAGCTCCTAGGAATTACCACAAAGGCTGCCGCGAGTGCGAGAAACTTGTGTGGTTGACGTGTAAATAAAGGGTTCAAAGACGGGTCTGATCTGAGAATACTTTACCATTGCAAGATTAGATCTATATTTTGTTGTTTAAATATACAAATAAGGAATATATTTCTTTTGCTGCTAAGATGTGTTTGTAGTTGTGATGTCCGTAGATGCTTGTGGGATTGGAGGGCAGCGGGTTGTTGACCTTTACTCCACCTACATGGATAGCTAACGATGAGTTAACATTCTACCTCTTTATTTGTAGACCAGTGTGTTTGCGCGCTCCTGCCTCGAGCGTTTCAGCGCCTGTCAGGTGGTTAGAAGGTTGCATTGTGTTCGCATCCAGCTGGAGCAAACCCCAGCGCACAGAAGGGACGGGGTCAGGAGGCTTTGTGGGCGTAAAACAGCGCTTCCAAGGTTTCGAGGAGTGTGTGCGTGTGGAACGAAACGCCCTGCAGATGTTTAATGACCCACAGTTCACTGCGGTTTAAGCATTGCACTATTAATTATGGAATTACTAGCAGCAGTGACATGGCAGGCCTGAATCTCACTTTCAGCAACAGGCTCGCGCTCGCCATCAATAGGGGAATAAATGGGGTGGGATTAATCTTTATTGTCTTGTTTCTTCTTTCTTCTCCTGCACAAACACCGCCATGTTTACAGATCCGCTTCCCTTTTGGGCGACTAATTTGAAAATCTTTGAGCCCTTAATTCTTTAAGATGCTTTAAGTAAATATCCGCCAACTGTCTTGCGCTAGAGTTAAAAATAAACCCGGAGAAGTCTTCGCTCTTTTACAGGAGCTGACACGTCGCGTGACCGAACGGAGCGCCGCGACCCGCTCCACAGATTGGAGAAAGCTGTGACATCTGTTTTCAGTTACTGGATAAATATTTAATTATTCATGCCTTGTACAGGCGATTGCACACAATGGGACGCTGATTAAAGCTCACCTTCTATTGAACTTTGCATGGATTTTACAAACTAATCAGTTATCGTTCGTGTCGGCGGCTGACCCCGAAACCTGGGCGCTCCAAATGATGTCGGTGTCTTTTTTTCAGTCTGCACGAAATAACTAAAAACGCAAAAATGACTTCATTATTTCGTTGCACAGCGTCTCGAGCTGAGTCATTATCGTAGCTGGAGGCTGAAACTGCTAATCTGAAAAAAGTTTTTGAATATCTTCCGCTCAAATGGTGAACAATGACTTCTTGATGTTTTTCACAGGAGCAAGTGAATGTGTTGGTGATTGGCTGCATGTTTTCAATTATTTTTAAGTTTCATTTGCTAAAGCTTACGCCGCTATTTGGCGTGTATGCTAAATGAAGACCTCATCTGAAGGACAAACTGTACATTTTCCTCACCTAGAAAACTATTTTATTGTTTGCACGATATGTTTTTCTTAGACAAAAGCGTTATGAGCAATGTGCCAAGGTCTGCACGCAGTTAAAGTCAAAATTTTTCCGGGAAATAATACATTTTCTGCCGTGTCTTTGCACCGGCGCTGCCAAGCAATGGGATATTGTTAAAGCTTCAGTGTTCCCCTTGTAGTCTCAGTGCTGTGGATGTTTGACAGCACTTTGATCCCAAGCAACCACAAACTAAGCTGCGGCTTAAGATGCATCAAATAACAAAATGCAACCCACATAGCAGCAGATATTGTATATAAAGCCCTCACCTCAAGAGAGCGACAGCCTATTGTGTCAGCTGATAAGACGCTCAAATCTATTTCCACTTCTTTTGAAGGAAAGCGATAATAAAAATACATTTGCTTGTTTTGTTTTTTTTTGGACAAACTTACTCGATACGTTTGCAAAGTTGCTCAACTTTAGAGTTTCTCCGAGTACAGTTTGTTTTTCAGTGCACAATATAGTCGAGTCTGAGCTCCTTTTATTTACACATTTTCGTATTTTTCCGATTGTGCGTAACCTTGATAAACATGCACCCGTGTGGCTAATAAACAGTATTTTCTTCCATAAACAGACATATTCTCCTCATGTCTTTGCAGCAACAGAATATCCTTTTGTTCCCTTTTCTTTCAGTCTAAACTTTCAGCAGAAAATACTCTCGAGTCTGATGCATCCAGCAGTGGCTCAACGATGAATATCTCAAAGTAATAATCATCTGCCATTTGTGGCCTTTAGAAATGGGTAAATAAGGAGCAAGGTGAAATTACTTACCGGTCTGTGCCGTCAGCCGCGAAGCTAAAGGGCCTTCGCTCAGCGGTTGGCCTCAGTTGTAGCTCGGCTGAGATTCCCAACGGCTGTAAAGCTGTTTCTTAACTTAAGCGCTCCAACTCAGATTCAATTATTACAAAGCCTGTACCTCATGAATAATTCTGGTTTGGACCAACAGCTGGATCATATTTGTTGTTGTAAATTTGCATGAGCGTCATTTCTCCAGCTTTCAGCGTTGATAAATGAGAGATGAGAGCAGATTGATTTGGTTTTCGAGCTCAGAGCGATCACGCTTGTTCGTGGCAGTAATTAAGCAAGCAATTTCAAATATGCTTTATTGAAAGAGTGTCAGAGATGAACACTAGACAGCTGATGGCATAAAAAAAATTCTTCACAGTCATCCAAATAAGCGAGTATATAGTGATGTCTTTGTCGTTTTCTATTCTGTCGTTTCCCGCTCCTTGTATTCCAGCGTTGCTTGGTGTCTCGAAAGCTGCCAAAAAAGCCTAGAAGATAGCACCCTGCTGGATCCGTCTCTCTTAATCTGCCACCGTCTCTCACACACATGTACATACACCGAGATCTCCTGCTGTCGGAGTCTCAGAAAAGAAACCGCAAAACGTCTCAAGATGAGAAGAGTTACAAGATTTTACTGCCTCCTTCTGATCATGAGTCTGAAGGGAGCCTTTGGGGGGATGATGAGTCGGAGGAGTAGGTGGTAGCATCGCCACATGGAGGACAAAAAGAGGAGTGAGAAATGATGAAAAGAGGGCAGGAAGCTCCCATTTCATTCCTTGTTCTGGGGGAAAAAGTGAAGAGATGGGCAGTGGGTGGGATGTTGTGAGAGGTAATGATGAGCAGTGGAGTCCCCGCGGTGAAGTAAGAAAAGAGACCGAAAAGGCAAAATCACATCTGGGACAACATGTGAGAAAAAGCAGAGATGTCAGGAGTAAAATGGAGCGCACTAAAAGGAAACGTTGAGAATGGAAGGAGCCTGAGTGATGGAGAGGTGTTGGAGTTAACAGAGGAGACGTCGTGGAGAAGCACAGAATGAAACTTGTTCGGGTTTTTTTTAAGTGAAGGTGTCAGTGGAGTGATGTGCTCTCCTGGTTGCAACAGAACACACGAGTTGAGCGACGGAAAGTCGGCTGAGGTGAAAGAAATCTAAAAAAAAGTGAGCGAAGAAACAACAATTAGGACCACGGGGAGCGAAAACTGAAAGAGGAGAGAGGGGAACGGGACAGGAATTGGATAAAAGGCAAGACTTGAGAGAAGCTTAAAGTAGTGACCAAGAGGAGCTAACTTGCCAGAGGAGAGGACTGGTACGAGCTGTGAAGGGACGTTACTGGGACTTGAACAGGGCAAAAACATCCTACTCGCCGTGTGTTTTATGTAATAAACTGACAACCTGAAAGGGGAATAACAGAATTAAAGAAAAACTAGCTCGATTTAAATCCTACACCACCATTCTGTTTGTATTAGACGTGAAAATATGTCATTAATTAGGACTGCAGTCTCTGGAGCTGAGTGCAAATTACAAGTTACAATGAACTGTGACAAACAGCGATGATGATGGCGGCGATGACAACGACATCGTCAAGCTTGAGCAGCGGAGTGAAAGACGACACGATGCAATGCACTGGTGAGGAAGTACAGAGGAAGTGCTTTTAATTAAAACTGAAAACCTACACATCTGTCGGCTGTCAGATATATCAGGAGGTGCAGACGTTTCCTGAACGTTAAATCGGGAGCTTCTTGAATCAGCAGTTGGAAAGATTATTGCTGAATTCTGACCTAAAAACGCTTGATTAGATCCTAAAACTGCAGAAATGCAGGTTTCATGGTCAAGTATGTTAGTGTGTCAAACTTTACAGTATAATTTAGGTGTGTATCATTTGATTTAAGAAAAAAAAGCTCTTTATATACGTATTTAAAACATTAAAGCTGCAATTTCTCTTCTGGCGGCTGATCAGGTAACCTAACTGTGGGTAATGTACAAGATGTCACCTGCAGGAATAAACACAATGAGCCTGTGAGCCTCCTTTAGCTCATGGTTGTGGTTTGATTTGGTCCTTTCAGCTCTAATTTCCAGCTACCACTACCTGCTCAGCACCAAACAGCAGACAAAGGGAGTGAACAGACAGTCTGGCAGCGACAGAGCGAGACATTTCCCTCGGGACTTGAGGGACCAACTTCTCAAAGCAAAACCAAAACAGAGCTAGAGCAAGTTGGAGGTTTATGTACTCTTAGGTATAAGCCATGAAAACAGATTTTTTTTTTTTGGACCACTCTGCAGATTATTGTTTGGCAATAACATCCTTCCAGTGGGTCAGAAGTTTACATACACTAACCGCTTCGAAAACTCCAGCAAACTACGTAGTGACTTTAGAGGCTTCCTAATTGACACCTGTGGAGCTATTTAAAGACTTATCTCCAGGCTCCTCCGTGCTTGACAACCAAAAGAAATCAGACAGGACCTCAGAAAAAAAAGCAACCACATTTATCTGTACAAACAATGGTATGCAAGTGAAAAGTGCAAATCAATTCCAGCACAAAAGAGAACGACCTTGTAAAGATGCTGAAGGAAACGAGTTTGAAAGCATCTGTTTCCACAGCAAAATGAGTCTTACATTGAAACGGCCTGAACGCCCACACAGCGAGGAAGAAATCACTGCTTCGAAACCGTCAAAAAAGACAGACGACAGAGAAGCAAGTGCTTACCTATGAAACGTCACCTGGAAGCAGTCATGTCACTGTTTGGTCATAGTCACTACAAGGCACGGTGGTGGCAGCATCATCGAATTGGGATACTTTGCAGGTGGCATCGAGAGGATGCAAAATTGTGACGTTGACGCAACATTTCAAGAAACCAGCCAGGAAGTTAGGAGCCAAAATGACAGCAAACTGTTGTGAGAAGCTTCGTTATCCAAAAACAATTTCAAGGCAATGTGGTGAATACTAGCAAAGTGTATGTAAGCTTCTGACCCAACAGTGATGTGCTGAAAGACATCCATCCATCCATTATCTATACACCGCTTTATCCTCACGAGGGTCGCGGGGGGGCTGGAGTCTATCCCAGCCGACTTAGGGTGAAGGCAGGGGACACCCTGGACAGGTCACCAGTCTATCACAGAGCTACACTTAGAGACAGACAACCAAGCACACTCACAGTCACACCTACAGACAATTTAGAATCACCAATTAACCTCAACATGTTTTTGGACTGTGTGGGAGGAAGCCGGAGAACCCGGAGAGAACCCACGCTGCACGGGGAGAACATGCAAACTCCACGCAGAAAGATTCCGGCGCCCCCACCGGGACGCGAACCGGCCCTAACTGACTTGAAACAGGGAATGTTTACGACGATTGAATGTCATAACATGTAAAAAATTGACTTTAAATGAATCTAGCGTATGTAAACTTCCACCTACAACTCTACATTCATCAGGAGGAAAGCCGCACAGCTTAAAATAGCTGCTAACGTAGGTTTGCATGTCTGCTGCATGCGTAAAAAGACCAAATATTCTCTGCATCACCACCACAATAATACGTCAGTGTTTGTGTTTTGTTCAGCTGCCTCCAAGTGGCCCCAAAAAAAATCAATTAATCCGGCTCTGAATTGGATTTGTGCGTGTTGCTTTGAGTGTTGACAATGATTAAAGATTCACTCGGTGCGTATTAATGTTTAATGAACGAGGCCTAAAGTTTTGCGACAAACCCGATTCTTTCTCCGCTCCCGCTGAGCCCTGTCCGCTCAGCTGTGGGAAAGACAGATCACATCATGTAGCTCAATTGGTGAGACGTTTACCGACACCGCCGCGGTCAGGGGTCCCGTTCCTCGTGCAGCTCGATAGCAAGGTTAGGAGGCTACAGTGACCCCAATACTGCCGGAGGGCTTCGAGGGAGATACCGAAAAAAAAGTAGTGATGATGGGCACATTGGATTAAGGCATCGAGCCGAAGTCTTTGTTCTGTTCCTGAACTTGATGGGTTTTTTTTTTTTAGTGGCGTTACAAAGAAGTGGCAGGAAAAGTGGTCACATTTTAGCAGGTAGAATATTTTAAAGGGCAAAAAGAGAAAAAGGTCAAGGAGGCAAGAAATCAGAACCCATCAAGAAAATGTTCTTTTAGTGTCTGAATGAGGAGAAGGAAGGTGGATAAAACATTGTGTGAGTAAAAGTGCAGGTCAAGTGGTGAAGGAACAGCTGAATGGAAGTGCAAAAATTTAGACTTTTCCATACATTTGAAAGGAATCAGAGACAGAAGGTGCAATAATGCAGTGGAAATTAGATTTGTGGCTGGGATTTTTTTTTTTTTAGCCTCGCATGTGTGTTCTTTTTAATAGTCAAAGGGCAAAAAGTGCTTCAAACACGGCATTTAATGTGTGAAGAAAATGGAGAAGGACAAGGACGGAGAGGCAGAGATGAATTGCCACAGTATATTTGGGCGAAATAATAAGCGACGAGAGACAAATTTTAATCATACCGCGTGTGAGTGGGTAGCCAGAAGTGTGAGTGATTCTAAGAGACGCGTTCAAATGATTAAGACTCAATGACTTTGAGAGCCAAATGGTGTTTTCTTCTAATCAGGAGCACAAAATGAAGAAAGAGAGCTAAAAACAACAACCAAAAAAAAAACAAAAAACGGGGGATCCGAGCGAAGGGCGGCGAGAAAAGAAGTGGAGATCTGGAGCTAACGCAGCGAACAAAGCCTCGCATGAGAAGTCAGTGGAGGTGAAGGAGAGCAAATTAGATAGAAGGCTAAATTAAAGATTGTGTGAGAGGAAGGCTCCGAGAGAGAAAAGAGAAGAAACGATGCATGAAGGTAACGCCTTGCAGGAGGCTGAGTCTTATATCATCTTAGCAGCTCCCCAGTTTCAACATCAATTCTCCTCCTTTGTCTTCCCCTCTTTTGTCTCTTTTGCCATCTTTTTTTCTCCTCTTGTTCTTTCTCTGTGTAGCATGTCATCGTCAAATTAACTACCTGGCTGTAATTAAACACACCGTAGCCGAGCTGGCTGTCGGTGTGTCTCGACTCTGTGATGTTAGTGGCGCTAGCGCTGATCAAAATCCAGCACATTTGGATGCTTTTCTTCCTGCCTAATGACTATTTTCCTTCTCTCCTGCTGTTGCTGCAGTATATCAGTTCTTACCCCCCTCAATCTCCGCCTTCACCGCTACTCACATCTCTCTTGGTTTCTTTGCTCTTCTATCTGTAATCAATCTTTTTATCTACCTCACTTCTGCAATCCCTCAGCCTCTATCACCAAATCTTTCAATCCTCTTCCCCAACTCTTTCTCTGTGTCATTGTCAGCGCCAGACCGAGCTGAGTTGCACAATAAAATCCCGACATGTTGAATTTAAGAGATGCTGACAGCATATGATCAAGAAGTATGGGAGATATGCCTTTTTCATGCCCTTTCTTCCACAGATCTGATCCATGCAGATAAAAGGTTGTGAATACTTTGAATTAGTGCATGGAGATCTCACAGAGTCCCCTCAGATATGATTAGGAAGGTAATATTTATGTGAGCATTCTGTACCCATCAACCTCCGTTATTAGCTCTCCTGACAATCTGCATTTATCATTCAGGCCTCATTTCCCCTGAGCCTTGTTAACCATAATTGCAAACAGAAAAAATAATTGAATACTAGACAGAAACAGTCATTAGTGTCTGGCTGGTCGTGGAATCTATATGTCGAATGTTCGGCTTAGCATTTTAATTTAAAGAATCAAAGAAGAGTTAAAAATAGAAAAATTGCATTTCGTCACGCCGGCAAAAAAAAAGATTGGAATTTACTGTAAAAAGTTTTAATGCCGCGTTCCTCGAATTTCAAAGTGTTAAATTAAAACGGCACAGCGGCGGTCGGCTCAGAATCAGACGACGTGAACACGCTGTACAGTAGAGAGCTGTCATGTGCCGTCAGGAGGCTGCTATAGAACTAAAGGTCACACGTGAAGTGGAATTAAACTCAAATTAAATTTAACTCGACAAGTTTTTGTCAATGACTAGCATGATTAGTCAGATGCTATACTTTAGTATATTATTTTTTATTGCTGTAAATTAAGCTCACGCAATCTCCCGCCGTGTCACTCTGCTTCATGTCCACGACTTGAGAATTACAGTTAAGGTGACTAACTAGGTGTGAAGCACGGTGCGATTTGTACAACCTCGCCATCTTTGCAGGAGTTGTAAATGTATTTTTGAGTGACGGCATCCAATAAATTCTGATTTGAAGTCTCGCTTTGGGCATTTAGTAAACTTTTAAAACCTCATCTCTGTATCAAAATGACATATTTAGACTTTCTTTTCCCATGAAATTAGTCATTTACCTGCCGTAACATTGCCTGTTTGTGCAGAATCCTCACTCCTTGTCTTTACCCGCCACCTGAACACATCAGCTCACCGGCTCTAAACTGACTGTATGCTGCACAACGGCAACAGAAGAAAAAATCAACCATGCACTTTAGAACTAGAACAGATTCAGGAGAAGAAAATCCTCAATCATGGCATTAGTTGCTTATTTTGCTTATGATGTGCTTCTAGCATATAAAAAGCACCATACTGACATGTCAGCAAGGTAAATAGCTTGATTCGCATTTGTAGATCTTTTAGAAAAAGAAGTAAATACAGAAAGAAAAGAATCTGATGTCTGATGTGCTGAATCGCTGTGACTCACAGATGTAGGACCATATGGACGCTTAACAAGGTAAAGAACTCAATTTTCACCACAGGACGTCTTTAGCACACAATCATACTCATTTTTACAGACAAATATCTCAATAGACTCAATTCCTATGTGCATTGTCTTCAGATTTGAATTAGATTTATTGCTATTATCTGTATCTTTTTATTTAAAGATCGCTCCGGTGCTGAAACTAAAAGCATCGTTTCACTAACAGAGGCTGATTAGAAAGAAAAGAAACTCAAACTCATAATTATTTCATATAAGATTTGATTCTGATCTGCATTAAATGTCCAAAATAATCCATAACAAACTTGATTATGAGACTGTAGTGAGTATGACGGTTAATTTGCCTCAATAAATGTGATGAATATTCACAAGTACAGGAAAATGTATGAAATGACATAACGTTCAGCTGAATCTACGCTCAGTCTTGTAAAGTGTCACAGCGTTAAACAGGAGCGATTAGAAGCATCTTCTTTATGATACTGTATCTGTCCATTAATGATGAATTCCTGCAAATACGGTTTTTATTGTCCGGTCATTTCTTTTACAATATCACCGCCGTCTCTCCTAAAGTTGATTTGTGTCCCTCTAAGTTGCAAAGTCTGCACTTATTAAATCAGTTTGACTCTCTGCCAAGCGGTTGGAAGGTTGAGTCATGTTTTAAAGGATCTCTGGGTGCATCTCCTGAGGTCTGCTCAGCTGTTTTCTGTTTTGCATTTATTGTTCCTGCTTTGACTTTATTAAAAGAGTTTGGCTAATAAATTCAGACTACGGGGCCGGTGGCGCATTTGCATAGCCGCTGTTGGAAATGTCACGGCTTCGCAGTCGTAATCTGCTGCGATGATCGCGGCGCCTTTTTCGACAGCGCCGGCTGGACAGATTTCTGCTGTTTCTGCCGTGGCACAGTTTAGCGTGTTGCACAACTGGTCCGACTGGTTTGTAGCGCGGGAGGTGCCGAGTCCTGATGCATCCTGAGTCAGCAGTTACTCAGCGCCTCTGCAGGGGAAATGCATCATACCTTGATCATAACTACAAATGTCAGAGGAAGTTTGGCTACAGGCAGACGTGGCCTTTGAAGACAAACACATGCACCCGAAACAAATGCGCACAGAAAAGCACAAACTCTGCTGCCACAAGGTTATCCTGCCATGCATGTGTGTGTCTCTGTGTGTGTGTGTTAAAAGGTAATCTGGTGTGCGGCTGGGGATGTGTGCACGTTACTCAGCATTTTTTTTTTAATTAGTCAAATTGGGCCAGGGTTTTGCCGACGGCAAAGAAAGCAGAGGGAGGGCTGCTGTTCTGCGCTGTGTTGTTCTTGCCCGTCACACGTAAGCGCACATATACACAAAGCCTGTTTCTCAGAGGTGACTGTAGCACAGACTCATTCTGGCTTTTAATGTGGCTACTTATGAGTTTCAAATCAAATCGCCCTCCAACCTGATGTCTGCAGACACACATGCTATCACACACACACACTCTCTCTCTGCTTTATTTCCCCTGTCACTGTTGATGGTCTCAAATTAGAACTCTGCTCAGGCGGCGGCTGGTGTCTAAAGCTCAAGAGACGAGAGACAATATGTTAACCCTTTCCACGCGCACCAGTCTTGTCTGATCCCTTTGTGGTTAAATAATCTGGTCATAAATTGTACTTGCACGACAGAAACAACACACATTTTGTTTCCCGTCCTCTCCCTCGCTCACGTTAGGAAACATCCAGCCGTGGATACGCACCGGGGCTCACACTGAAACACTCTGAAAGCTAAAAACACAATGACCTCCCCCCTTCCTTCACTTCTCTCCCTCTTTCCCTTGCTCATCATCATCTATTTGTCTATCTCTAGGTGTGTCAGCACTCTCACATTCCCCCCCTCTCTCTCTCTTTCTGTCTGCATGTCTCTCCATCTTGGGCGTTTAGCAGCGTCTGCAAAGGGCTTAATAGAAACAGAAAACATGCACGAGGAGAGGGAGATGAAACGCAATGAGACCGAAAAAATCACCTCTTTAACTGTCTTTCTGCCCACATCTGCGCCTTTTTTTTTTTTTTACACATTTGAGGCTTCATTTTGCATAACTTTGATAGTTAATGGAAATACTCTGCTGATCCAACAGAGAATAAACAACCAGACTGCAGCTCTATGCAGCATTCAATCCCCGTTAAGCTCATTGTTTGGTTTCCGTGTCCCATACCACCTCGCTGTTAAAGTGTTCTTGCTACATCCAGCTGGGACAGGAGCGGGAAGCAAACCCAGAACACGCTAGAGGGATTAAGTTTTCCATCCAGCCTTTAAAAAAAAGCTCAGAGAAGCACCTAAACGACAGGAACAAGCAGATGGATGCGTGTGCCGGCTTCACCTGTTGCCACCCTGACACGTATACAGTCAGCGGATAAATAAATTGATGTTTTGGGTTAGTGTTCTCCCAGTTGCTGTTGTCTTTTCATCCTCTCAATTATATATTTAGCAGTTTAATTACCTATGCTCTGCTGCAGGTTACTGCCAGCTCACATCTTGCTTTGCAGCCAAATTAGCGTTAAAGTCAGATGCAGGTAGCAGGGAAGGGGTCTCGTAATGTCTCGCATTAGTCCGTCTGAAACCAGCAGCTGTGGTTGATAATAACAAAGCATCAGAACCATGATCCATTAGCCTGTCAAGCTTTTAGTTCCGGCTCTGTCTCCGTTGTCACTTCAGCTCTCGTTCCTATTTGCTGTCATATTAGAGCTGCTCTTTGAAATCTTTTGTTTACTCTCCTTTTGTTCCCCCCGTTTTTCTAAATGCATTTCTGTCCCTGAAACTATTGATCTCCTTCCTTCCATCAGTTTGCTTTCATGCGCTGCTTTCTTGTCCCATTTTACTCTGTCTTATACGCTGTTTTTAATTACCTTGAGAAGGGTTACTGCACCCTTACCTTCTAATCAGCTCCACTGACTGACAAGTAAACAACTTCATTTTCGCCTGGCAGACGTGCGCACACCGAAGCTTCTTTGACTCACAAGTTCGCCTTGAGCTCAAAACATTTTCATCAAGACTGAATCATCTTCACATTTCCTCTCCAAATTCAACCTAAAACCAAAAGCGCTGGCATTTTTTTCCACTTTTATATCCAACTTCTGCTCTCATAGTCTTAAATATAGCTCCGTGCTAAGCTACGCAGATGATAATGTACTATAAATTCTTAAAATACATTTGCATACAACCACGACAAACATTTCGCTCCCCTTTTGTGAACGAGCCAGTCCGTTTCATACATGTAATTTTTATTATTTATATCAAGTCCATAGAACAATATTGACTTTGGCAAAATGAAATAAAAACAGAAAGGAAACAACATTAATGGTTAAAAGTCATTATTATTAATGTAGTTGGCTCTGTTTTATAGGCATCTGTGTGTGTTTTGTGTGTCTGTTTTTAGGATGTGTGTGTGCTTGCCAGTTTGTGTGTTTTTGTGCCGTGTGCTTATTCAGTGTCATTTTTTTTTAAAATCTTTATTTTAACTGCCTAGTTATAATCAACAATTTTTCTGTTCTAATCCGGATTTTTTGTCTAAAACAAAAAATCACACATTTCATATTTTGCATTTGATCCTAACATCATTCCCCAGAAAACTTTGAAAAACAGAAACACATGGTGCGACAAGTAACATTATTTTTTATATATATATATACTATATATATATATTTATGTATATATATATATATATGTACTTTCAAGTTTTCTCTTTTAGTTTTTTTCTCTTTGTTAGAAGTTTTGAAGAGTCTCTGTGCTCTGTGTCAGTGGAGTCTTCCAACAAAGTGGCTTCCCATAGTGCTTTTTTTAAGTTGTTTTTTTTACCGCTTCCTTTCTGAAAACATTCACAGTTTGGATTTAACATGAACCCATGTGGCACAAAGGAGTCGAAGGTCACACAAAAATGAATTTGAAATTTTGATTCCCGCCTCAACGGTTGCCACTTTCTGCTCATGCTACATTGCTGAAAATAGCGATTGATAAGAGAGTCGTGGTGACGCATTTCACTCCTGGAGCCCGACACCACCTCTAATCTTAAGATTTATTCTTTTTACAGCATGTCCAGGAAAGCACTAAACATTTTTTTTTTTTAAACATGAGCTAAATGGAGTCTGGTTGACTAGATTGCCCCGAACAAACATTCATATACATGTGCGCACACAAATACACATCCTGTCCCCCCCCTTCATCCATCAATGCATGCACACTTATGCATCCATTAGCATTATTCATTTTTTGGGTCCATTATCAACTGACATCCAATATGATCTTGTCTTTCAGAAATGCACACGCTCACATGTTCCATTGTGCGCCCCCGTCTCCTCCATTTTGTAATCCATATCGACTCCATTGTAATCCCAATGTCTTTCTTTTAATAATGTCTGTGCTGCACTGGCTGTTTCCAGCCCGTATCGATTGATCGTGTCCAATGCACCCGGCTCTGTATTTATACTCCCATAATCCACAGGCACAGCGAGCCAAAATCATTGTCCAGACACAGAGGACACATAAAAGTCACATTCATTGCGTTTTGGAAAAGAGTTTTAAAATGGCTGCCAGTGTTGGAGTCAAAAGCCAATTAACAAAGCAGGGCGACGCCATCCAAACCCTTCTTTTTTTTGTTTTTTTTTTTAAACGTTTTTTTGTTACAGAAGAGCGTTTCTCCAGTATTACCACTCGTGTTGTTGTTGTTTTTGATCCAGTGTAAATCCTGGTGGTGGTGTGGGGGCTGGCTCTCTGGAGAATTGAAGTGTTAGCAAAAGTCTGGTTCTATTAGTGTATAGGCTTTACCGAGATCCACGCTGAGCTCACGACATCTCTGTCTCTGCCATATAACCTTTGTTCTGTTGTTCTATTGATGTTTTCCCCCTCTTTGATTACGTCTCTCCCTCTCTTTGTAACCATATACCGCTCGCACGCTCTCATGCCACATTTGTCGCTTCCTTTGTTGAGATTTTTGAGTTGTGTTTTGCTGCTTTCTTTTCATCTTGTATCACAGACGGCTCAGCCTTGAGTATTTAAAGACCATTTTTAAACCCTCTCCCGCGATGTTGTTGCTGCTGCTCTCTCCATCTATCTCCGCACTTATATTTCTGCCCATCTCCCTTCAGGTCACTAAAAGAGCCTCTTAAAAATCTTCACCTCACTTCCCGGTGTACTTTCTCCTCTCCGTTTTTTTTCTGAACTTCTCGCAGGACAAATCAAGGAGCTGCATAAGTGAGACTGAAGTCAATTTTACTCTTCTCCCTCCCTCTGAACTCACAACCTTCCCTTCCTTATCTACAATCACTTCATCTTCCCTTTTCTTCTCCCTCAATTTCTCTTCAGACTCACCCTATTTGACCTTCTCAAATCAACATCCCATTCAAACTGTCCTCTCACAGAACCCTTTATCCCACTCCAGTTTTTGCTCCGCTCCACAACCCCTATACAACACTCTCCTCCAGTTCCTCAGCGCTCTTTCCCTCCTTCCCTTTCTCTCTGCTCTTGTCTTTTACACTGCCTGCTTTCCCAGTGGTGATCCCAGTGTTAGAGTTGGAGTTGGTGGTGTTGTAAGCGTGGATGTATCCGCGTTGGAAATCGCAGTGAGCCCCATAGTTCCCTCCGTTGTCTCCCTCGTCGCTGGTCGTTGACGAAGTCGTGCTCGTGGTCGAGGCGCACTGCACCAGCATC
Organism: Stegastes partitus; assembly: GCF_000690725.1. Taxonomy (NCBI): domain Eukaryota; kingdom Metazoa; phylum Chordata; class Actinopteri; family Pomacentridae; genus Stegastes; species Stegastes partitus. The sequence continues at coordinate 304,336 of NW_007578374.1, forward strand.
CCATGAAGCGACTGACTCCGCCTCGTCCAGATCACGCTTAGCCGCTTGGCGTAACTGACAGCACCGTACCGCCTGGCGACCGTCGCCGCAGCATCAGTCGCCAGGGCGACAGAGGAGCCCATGTCCAGCGAGTGCCGCCGTTTGCTAACGGTGCCACAGGCGGGGCTCAGAGGGGATACAGGGCTCTGATAAGCCTGTGAGGAGTTCCATCTGTCCCTACCCCTGGGTGTGATTCTCCAGTCCAACAGCTCGGAGTCTCTGAGGGGTGCCGCCAGAGAGAAACTGGCGCGATTGGTCAGTTCTCGCTCCAGACGGGGTCTGGGGCGCTCCCTGGAACGGGACTGACGGGGCAGGGTGGATGGAGGAGAGGGGGAGTAGTAGAGGGGAGTTCTGTCGCTTTCCGCGCTGTACGGAGGCGCCTTCTCCAGCTTCCGCTGCCTCACCACCAGTGCCATCTCACTTCCTGCTCCCGTCGTCGTGGAAACCACCCCCCCAGTTGAAAGAAACTGCTCCAGGTTGACTTTGGGCTTTGGCCTGGGCTTTGGAGGCAGTTTGGGAGGCAGAGAAGAAGCAGAGTCGGCTGCTTCTTTCTCCTTCTCCTTGTCCTTGTCCTTCTCCCCTCCTCTCTTAGAGGGCAGACCATTGGGCAGAACCACCATCATCATGTCTCCAGAACCGTTTGATTGGTAGCACCCGCTGCTGTTCCCCCCTTTGTCTCCGCCTCCTACACCTCCGCCCTGGCAGCAGGCCCCGCCTCCTGCCTCCGTGTTGCTGTTGTGACATATCATGTGGTCGCCGTGGTTGCAAACACGGTGGCGAACCATGAGCGCCACGGTAAACACAAGCAGGGTGACCACGACGACGCCGCCGACCAGTATGGTGAGCGTCCCGCCCAGGAAGTGGGCTTGGAGGGAGCGGCATGCTGGGTAAACATCCTTGGTGGAGAACGTGGTGCAGCCCAGGACTTTCGTTGCGGCCAGTGATGTGATTGTGTCGTCAAAGATAGCCAGCACGCACAGGTTGTAGTCCACACCGGAGACCAGGTTCTTCAATAGGAAGCGGTCACTGGTCGATGGGAGGATTCTAAAGAGGGATTCAGAGAAGAGGAATACAAGTCAGTTCAATGTGCAGGAACATGGGAGGTTAAATGCAGCAACATGAAGCCCAACCTTGACTATTCTGACTATTGTGAAATTAAGGATAAAGGGCTGAATAGTGGAACAGAAGCAGAGGGGAAGGGGAATGAAAGGATGGCTGGAAACAGCACAGGGGTGGATACTGCAGTAGGGGGAGAGAGGGAAAATGAGGCTATTGATGGAGAGCGCGCCTGGGGAACATGAAAAGAGAACTCTGTCTACTCATTTGGAGAGCAGGGCTGCGTATATGTGTACGTGATTGTACTCGAGTCCCTGCGAGAAGCAAACGTCAAGCCATTTTGTGGAACCTTGCGTTTTAAAAATAAGTGGCCATCTTAGGCTTCACGGTTCAGAAATACAGCGGAGTCGATGCGTTTTTGGCGAGAAGAATGTTGTAAATTAGGATTAATCACAAGCAAAGGTGGGCTTTTATTGTCTTTCTGATTGCCGGCGCGTGCCCGTGCGCGTCTGTAATGAGTGAGTGTTTGCGTGGGATAATAAAGAGAGAAGTGCTCTGAATGCGTCCTCATTTTAAGTGTTCTAACAGCTGTTAGAACTAACAAATGGGGGGAGAGGCGAACAATGGAGAGAGGGAGAAAGGGGGGGAAAACAATAAAGAAAAGGTGGCGATGAGAACGGGGAGATTTCCGTAAGCCGTGCGCGCTCGGCTCGGCGCGTTTGTGGTTTTATGTTTGTAATCATGACATGCTGGAATAAATATGTGAGTATTTTTGCCAGCAGTGGGTTTGTGTGTGTGTGTGTGACATGCTGGAGTAAAGTGTGTGTGGGAGACTGGAGCGCACCTCAAGTGTCTGTCGCTGATGGGAATGACTTTGCCCTCTTGTGTGGGCAAGAATGTGTTTGTACAGTTTTGTGTTGCTAAAATGAATATTTTGTCAGCGAATCCTTTTTTTTTTTTTTTTGCATTATTGTTTTTTTTGTTTTTGGCTGTCCAATTTCCTATTTTTCTCTCCCTTTTCACAGCACATCAAAGGGCTTATTTGTATCGTACGTTGCTAACCGTCCCGGCTCCCCTCAGACTTGAGCTACATCCTATAAATGCCATCTAGGATGACTCAGACATCCAGGGAGCTGCCGCAGAAGGCCTCTAACCTTAATCGGTTTATAATGCATTCAAAATAAAGAGATCAGGGCCAGCAGCAGCTACTCTACTTGTGTTTTTTCTTCTGTCTTGCATTGGGTATAATTAGCTGCCGTTATATAACCGAGTTTCTCAAACCAAACCCGATTGACAATTCTCATGTATCGGCGTTGGTGGGATGGAGTGATGGGATTAGCTTTCCTGAATACTAAAAAGTTAGCTGGGAAATAATAGACAGGCCTACTTAAGGCAAGCTACAAGACCCAGTCGTGGATCTGGGTTATGGTATTGCTACGTATGAATATTGATCACAGATTCTTCTCGAGGCTTAAAAGTTAACAGTATTGAAATTTTCTGAACCGGTGCCCAGAATCTCAACTCTTGCACAGGTAAAGTGTAGAATTATTTGTTTTATGTTTTTTTTCACCCCTCCCAAAGAACAAGAGTGTTGCAAACTCAGTTACAACACTTTAGCAAATGGCCTGGAGAGGTTTGAATAGCAAGGACCGGCACAGAAATACCTCCAAAATGCTTATTTCCAGAGGAGGCTCAGTATGATTTTAATAAGGAATTACAATGTAGTGTCCAACTCTCCAGGTTCCAGTATAATCTGAGCAGACACTTGGGGCATTCTCATTAAAATCATCCTCATCCAGCGGTCGTTAGGTTGCTATAGATTCCGTTCTGACACAGTCACACATTTGCCAGTCAACTCCTCCTCCGCACTGGAGCTACTTAGGGACCAGGTGTATGTTTCCATGGCAAAGGCTCATTAATTGGCTCAACGGTGGAGCAATTCCAGCGGAGGCATCTCCTCTCGCGACCGCCGCACGTTTAGACACTCACGGCCAATCAGCTCGCATGCTTCATTTCGCAGGACATTAGTCATTTTGTGTTTCGAAAGGTGAACACAAGACACCGAAATTGTCCAAAAGTGCAAACAACACGAGAAAAACTGCAAGCAGACGGCGCAGCTTAACAGTTATCTGGTCTAAAAAAGAGCTAAAGGCGTCCCCCAGGGAATGCTAGTTTCTGTTCTTGCTGTTGAGTTTAATTGGTTTGCTTCACCTAATTCCTTCACACTGCTGTTATTCTTTAAAGCATCAGGCAGCAGCGGTATTTGGAGGACCCATAACAACGGAGCATTAACGAAGAGTGGGACGGGCAGCGGTTCAAAAGGGTTTGAGTCAGTACTTTTTATATTCCTACAGCGAGCTCAGAAGTGTCGCCAAATATAACCAAATATCTCAGGGAGGAAAAAACCCAAAATGAAAGACTCTGGAGCAATCAGTCACACCAGGGGATTGTGATTTACTCAATAAATTCCTGCACTAAAGACAGTGGCTTCTCAATCAGATTTCCACCATGAAACGCGCAAGGAGCAGCACTCGCAACGCCACCGCTCGCTCTGTTCCCGAGTAAAAAGCCTTGGTCATATTACGGGCTTTTAAAAGGCCCTGAGAATTATTATGATGGTGTCGGTCCATCCAGAGCCTTCACTGTGTGTAAATGATAGATCGTGCGAGGCGGAGAGACTTGACCGGCACAGTGGGGAGTCGTGTGCTCCAACGAGGGGCTGATTCAGTGTAAGAAAGGGTTATATTAACATCATTTCTCTCTGACTGGGATTCATATTAACCCCCTGAATCCTGTGACCTGCTGGCGGGTTTGAAAGGCTGTTATGTGGAAAATTGCCCACATTACCCCGTTTATCATAGTAAGAATCTGGAAACACGGGAAGAATCACGACTCTCTTGAAGTGCGCGACTTTCGGTTTCGTCAAGAAAAAAGCTAAAAAATCAAGATATTTAACCAAATCCTGTTAACCTACGAGTCTGAATTAAACGTTTGCCATAACTAAACCATTTGCCACTCGCAAGATTCTATCAAAATGAAAAAATTCTGCTTTCTTTAGCGTTAGCAGGAAGCTATTACTGACACAGCTGTGATCAACAGTCAAGTGGCAAAAAATCTGGGATGTTTTCACTGAACTGCAGGCTGTGTTTACACAAAGCAAGTCTGAGATAAGTAGGGAAACAAATAAAAAATTTAATAATATAGGGTCAGCTTCTTTTTTTTGGTATTAGCATCACCTGTGAGCTCTTGGAAAAGTTTTTTTTCTAAATGTTTGTGAAACAAATAATCAAAAGAATGTGCTTTCAATTTTTACTTTCTATGATTCTTGTCATTCTAACGGTGTTATCCTGCACACAAGAGATGTGAGTTCGCTCTACTTCTATGCTGTTTCCATAGAGGTGCAGGACTTTACAGTGCAGTACAAAAAAAATGCACCCATAGTGTCTAAAAAAAAGCAGCAGGAGCACAAAAAAAACCCTAAACCTGTTTGGGACTCAGAGGGTTAATTCATACTTGTTATTCATGTAATTTCTGTTCCCTCCTTTTCCCCCGTCGCTCAGCGTCTCAGATTAATGTAGCCAATATACTGCTGTGTGCGTTATTGGATGCTCCGAAAGAAACTGTATCACTAAAGTAATATTCATGCTGATTCCCCTTCTACGCCCTGATACGCGGCCGCATTATGAATTATCCTGCGCCAAGCCAGCTTGTGTTTGTGTGGATTCACTTTAAAACAGAAGAATCCTTCCTGCGGTCGGCAAACTGGGACAACAAACTATTCAATTGGTCGTCCATTGTGCGACCGTGACTCACACACCTTGAGTGAATCCTTCTGTCATTTCTTTTTCTAATCCTGCCATTCAATACCTCCGCCCGTCCTCCCATCCATCCTTCCCTCTATCCTTCCTTTCAGCTCTTTTCCGATCCTCCAGTCTCCAGTCTATCCTCCTTATTCTTCTTCCATCCCTCCTTTATGAACAGATTTCCTTCTTTTCGCTGATCAGTCGCTCCCTCTTATCTGTCCGTATCCTCTGCCCTTTTCATCGCTTTGTGATTCTCCCTCTACCTTTTTTTTTTTACCCAAATCTGCAGCGCTGCTCTCCTCTTTTGTTCCTCCTTCAACCTCTTTCTTGGCACCTTTTTTTTTTACCATATGACTTGCATTTTAAGATATGTTTGTTCACTCTGCACATCTCCTCTCTGCCTTTTGTCTCCTTTTACCTCCTCTGTATTTCTACAGACAATCAGCTCTGCTCACCGCAAATCCTTTGGCAATTCTCGCCGGGGTTCTACCTGACCTCCCAGCCTCTCTTTCTTTTCACAGTCACTGTACTATATCTCTATTAGCCGCAGCAATAACCATGTACTGTGATTTAGCATCCAAGGTCACTCCTCCTCCTCCTCCTCCTACTGTCTTCCTTCTCCTCTTTATCATTTCCTCTTTAGGTGCCTCCTCCCTCATCCTCCTCTCTTTTCCTTTTCCGTGCCACCTCTCCATTTGCCCTCATCTTATATTTCTCCCCTCCTCCTCCTCCTCCTGCTCCCATCCCTTATGAGATTGTGAATCACCTCTCTCTAGTTGTTTTTTTTGCTACGCTGGCAGCGACAGAAATAGGCAAGCAAATTCACTAAAATATACATGGAAGACCCGGACACATTCACAAACACATGCATCTTTGATCCGCCGATTCGCTGCCACTCCCTGCATTATTCATTCTCCGCCGCGCTCAGCTGTGTGGCGTGGCTGCACACGCCAAGAAATGATATTCAACTAAAACCTCCCGAGACAACGCGTGCGCACGATCACAAACTGCTCCTCGTGTCGCTTGAAATAATCGACTGAACCGGTTTTATTAGTTGCACAACTTGTGCATCATCTCTGAAGAGTGTTTGCACTTCTAATTAACCCTGCAGAGGCCCACAAACGCACAAAGTGGACCAGACAAGGGAGCGCTTTGTTCAAGCCGGCGACACACAAACGGGTAATTATTAGCGCCCGAGAGAGAGGAAAAGAAAAGGAAGCGTAAAGGAGTGATGGAATCCTGTCTCATCTCTCTGTTCCAACTCTCTCTTTGTCTTCTTCTCTTGTTATTCTCTCTTCCTCCTCCTCTCTATCGGCGTTACCAAGTCTGGTGGTCTGACACCAGACAAGATTGGGCACACGGAGCAAGAAGCCAGAGAAAGAGAGAGGGATAACGAAAGACGAGCAGCAACAACAAAGCAATTATCTCCTCTTCTGGCTGACATCTATACCGCTCTCGTTTCCCTTCTTCACCCCCCCTCCATGTCACGTCTTTTGTTCGTTTACCCTTTTCCTCCATTTTTGGTCTTGATTCGTCGGACTGTTTACTGTCTCGTTGGCTGTCTCCCTCAATTTCGTCTGCTCGCTTCTTCTGTTTTCCTTGATCTGTCTCTCTGTCAATCTCTTTTTTCTCTCCTCCCTCCCCTCCTCCCTTCCAGATTTCGTTTCATCCCTCCTTCTGTCTTTTTGCTTCCCTTAATCTGGCCTTCAACTCTTCCTCATTTGGCCTGATTTTTTTTTTTTTCTTTCCCGCGCCGCCTGATTCACTTGTTTTCTGTCTGTTTTTTTTTCTGACCTCCTTCCCTTTCCCAATCCCCCCACTATTTATCTTTCACTTCTTCTGTCTTCACTTCAATGTAACCTCACATAAAATATGAATCTCCCAGCTTTTTTTTTTTTTTGCCCACTCTTGTCCCTACACCATAATATAAGGTGACATATGTATTGAGCGCTGACCCTTTCCCTCCTCCTCCGTTCTCGTGCCTCTGATGTGAGCTGACACATGTATTGACACAGAAGTTTAACACTTAATTACATCTTCCCATGGGGTCCGACTCTCCACCACATTTTGCCCCCTCTTCGCTCTCCTTTTCCCCTCCATCCTTTCAGCTCTCCTTGTTCTTTTCCGTCGCCTCCATCTTCGTCTCCGCATGCCTCCTCCCTTCCCCACTGCTATATCTCTCCTTACATCCTTATCTATCCCTGCCTCAGCAGATGCACTTATCTTGTTTCTTGTATGGTTTCTTGTATTGGTTAGCAAGATCAGCTAAAATAGCACGCTGGTATCAGTTTCTCAGGCAGGATCACAGTGTACAATACGGAGGAGCCATAAGGAGCGTGACAGAAACTAATGTCGCTGGTGAAGGAAAGTAGTTTATGCAGCACATGGTTACGCTTTTAAACACACTGCTGGCTCAGTTCAAGACTCTGAGTCAAATATTAGTCGAATAAGCTGCATAATTAGCAGCATCAAATGAGCTGTAATGCCGTACACCTCGTTTTCAGGTTCTATTTCTTCCTTCACTTCCCTCTGCTTTCGCCACTCATTAGCCATGTTCTCAACTGTCTATTTCCCAGCATGCTCCTATCCTATTGCTGTCAAACTCTCGCCCTGTCCTTTTTTTTTTTTTTTAAACTGCGTGTCCCTTTTTCTCAGTCTCCACTTTCATTATTCTCATTATTTCTTAAACTCTGCGTGATTCGCGCTCTCTCTCCGACTTCCTCCTCTTCCCGTCCCTGTGATCGTTTCCGTTCCCATTAAATCCGGTGCCAAGCAGCGGGACGGCTGATCCCACCGCGACCGAGGTGCGGTCGTTAAAATCGTCAAAGCCCTCGCACTCCTGAACGCGCGCTTGCACGACTTTCCGAGCCTCGTAAGAAACTTTTGACCCTGACGTGTACAAGTGTCACACGGATGCCCCCGCTGACACACCTTCTGTAACGGTGATTCATATCTTATTTCCCAACAGCTTGCCGTCGGTTTAAAAGAGAAAAGAGAAAAAGGTACATCCGCGCCGAAACAGCCACCCGCAGCACTATGGAAAGCAACAGACTTTATCTTATGTGATTCAGACACATTGAATAATGTATTATACGCGCAGGGAATGGACTCAATGACACCTATACTGCCATACATTTCCTATAACATAGTCCCGCATCAAACAATATTACCGTGAAGCTCAGAGCGGTGTTATACATTATATTTACTTCATGTCAGGTGGCTTTTGTGGCTGGCAGGGAGGAGATCTCGGCAGCTTTAAGGCAGTATTTTGCTGCTTTTGTTAGCTCACGTGTTCAAGAAAACCTTATATGCGTGCTAAAAAAAATATTCCAGTGCCATAACCACCACAGGATCAACTAACTACTGACACAGAACTTCACAAAAGATGCTTTAGCCAGCTTCAAAGATGCTCTCCTGATCAAAGCTGATTTGAATTGTCAGGCCCTGTATGTTCTGTGGTAGGTAAATGGGAGGGGGGAAAATGTACAAAACTCAAAATCCTGCTCAAAAGACAGGAAAGTTTCCAACAGATGGTCCCCCAGGGGTTGCTTTACGCTGCCTGTTTAATATGGAGGGACGTTCTTATTCCTTTTCCTTTGTCCTTCAGGTAGGAGACGTCAGTTTAGTAATTGCTCACATTCAACCGTCAACCAGAACACCCTTTACTATTCCTCCTATTAGATGATCAAAGTGCGCCACTGTAGCGTCGTGGCAAAGCTCCAAAAAAAAGGTCGGTTGTTGTCGGGGGGGGAACCGAGGATGATCCCGGCGGACGCCACGTGGTCGACATCCCACCTGGCAGATGCCATCAGAATTAGACAAGCCGCGATAAAATGGAGGCCGGTGTTGTGTAGCATGTGAGTGACCTTTAAAGATGATTAAATCTGGCAGCCTCGCAATGTGCTCTGCTTTTTTTCCCCTGTAATCTATATACCAGTATGTACTCGTTAGGCTCACCCTCACTGCGCTCGCTTGTTTTTTGCCTTACTTTCCTGAATCCTCCGCCTTCCTCCACCTGCCAAAGCAACAACACAAATCCCTCCACTAACTTCGGTCTACTCCAGTTTTCTCCGACTTGCTGGTAACTCTGCATCACATTTATAGCCCTGATGGAAATCTACGCTGGAAATCCCTGGCAGCGTTGTGGTATGCTTCCCGTCCAACGCTTTCCATTTCCCCTGCATCTGTCCCCTGAGACCGATTTCCCTGCTTCCTTCTGTGCTGTTCCCCCCCACAACGACCTCACGCTTGTCTCCTATTTCCACATCTCTCCGTGAGGCGGCGGTTATCCCCTCCCTCTGTTTTGTTCCCGGCGTGATTTGTTTAGAGCTTAGTCAAACTTAAGATCGCTTTACTCCCTCTTGACTGAACTTTAGCGTCTCCCCTGTGACGCCGGTCGCCTCGGCTCAGTCTTCCTTGCTTATCTCTCCGCTGCTTTCCTTCTGTTTTCTTGCAGGTATCAGCATTTTTCTCGTCTCGAGCGGCGCCTCAACCTTTACCGATGCCGCCGTTCCTTTAAAGCGAGTTCTTTAAGAGGAGGACGTTTTTACCTGCGTTGCCATTTTTGTCTTGAAGAGCTGAAACCGCCGTGCATTCCAACGCAAAAACATAGTCGAGCTCTGTGTTTAGTTTTTCTGATTCCAGCTCCTGATTAATTTTTATCTCTCTGAATTTATTTATGCATTTTCGGGCTCTAAGCTTTCGGCTTCTGGAGATAACGCACCTTTCGCTCGATAACATTAAGCAGCAGCAAGCCTGGTATTATTAGAGGATTTTCCGTAGAGGAATTAACACAGCTGATCAGCGAGGGAGCTGAGATCTCATTCAGTTCATTTAATTCAATCATTTAATTAGTTTTCTATGTGTAATTGCCACAACTGTCACGGGACTGTACAGGATCTGCACTCATTTGTTTTGATGTGGCATTTCATTAGGGCACCTCCATCCTTTTCAACCAGCCGGGGCTCTTAACAGCAGCACCTTTGTCACATTTTTTACTTTTTGTTTGGACTATTTCTTATCTTTTTCCTCAATTTCTCAGCTTCTTCCCCACCCAGGTGTATTTGCTTCTGTTGCAGTGATGGATTTAAATACCTCTCTCCACCCTCAGCTCTTTGCTTTTTCCTGGAGGACCATTCAAACCCAGCTCCTCTCCTCTGTCTCTCTCTCCTCGCTGTCTGTCAGTCCGTCTCCTTCCACCCATCCTTCTTTCAGCTCAATCTCTCCCAAGGTGATTTGGAGTAGGGGCCCATCTTCTATCTCCCTGCATCCCCCTCCTCCACCTCCTGAACTCTCAGAGGCCTCATTCCCACCTTAGAATCCACCCGTTCCTCGCATCCGACTCCATCCTTCACTCCAACTATTAGTTTCTCCTCCCCATCCATCTTTTTTACATTCACCCTTGGCTGCCGTGCTTTCTCTCGATCCCGCCACGTGTTTTTTTTGGTTTTTTTCTTCACATTTCCAGTCATCTTTCCATCTGTTTGTCCTCACCGTCATATGGTTAGCTCCCTTTTCCCCCCTTCTCAATATCGCACACAAGCCCGATGCCTTCTTTATCATATCTGAGGAATCCAATCCTCGCATTAGTGCCAGCTGAAGTAGAAAAAACAAACTCTCACACAATGCCAGGATGGTTGTCCCGACTCAACCTACCCTCTCTCTCATTGCGTCGTCTTCTCGGTGTTTGAGCCACTGTTTTGCTGTAGCAATAACCCCCCGCACATAAATGTTTCATCAGTCTGTGCTTGTAAATTCAGAGGCAGTAAACTCTGAATGTGTGCAGACATAATTCATGAACGGCGCAGTAGTATTCTACATGTAAGTACACCGAGTTTGCTCAAACCACAATGTGATAAACTGAAAGACTTCTGCATCCACCCACTTACTAACTCTTCAATCTTTTCCTTTTTCTCCCCTTCATGTTTCTCTTGATGTTAATTTGTAATTGTGTCATAGTTGCACAGCGTGGCGCATTGTTTTCCACGCTAAAAAGGGAGAAAGGTGTGTTCTCCAGAACCTGTGCTTGCTTTTCCGTCTGATCTTTTTTGGCTTTCCTTTCGCTGCTACAGTAGTAGAGATCCTTCTTTTTGCCAGGCCCACAGCGACGTTACGTAACTTGGCTCGCAGCGACGCGTAGAAATGGCGTGGCGAAATTTGTCAGCTTTGCAAACACTTTCTTAGGCATGCAGATTAGTTTTTCACCTCGTGTTTTTTTTTTTTCTCTTTCCCAAAGCTGTACCCCGTACTTAGAAGGCAGGGTGCGGAGGTGGGTTCTTAAATAATTTGCGGTGGCACGAAGAACGCTGCAGCCCTTAACCTCAAATCCAGTCTAAGTGTTGATCTGCCTCTCAGAGCGTGGTGAGTAAACACGGACTGTGAAGTGTGAGGGAATCTCATTTTAAATTAAAATGACATGACTTACTGAGGATTGAATGTTACTTCAGTTTAAAAACATCTCTTATCGAGGTCTGTGCTGCTATATGTCGACATGGATGTGGCTAAAAAAATCATACAGATTAGTTGTGTACATGGTTGCCACTTCCACTCAAGGCTAAAGGCCCAGTTTACACTTCTCTGCATGCTGTTTTTCATTCAGCTTTTATTCTGACGCTCTGACCAGAGGCGGCGATTCGTATCTGCGCAGCTTTGGCGCTTGCTGTGTTTCCAGCAGCTACTGACCCCAACAGAGCTGTTATCAGAGCTACAAAGTGATGCTCAGCTTCTTCACTCACAAGAAAAAGGGGACGTTAGCATGATTCTGGATGGGTCTTCGCTGCACGGATACACAGTAGCTTCTGAAATTAAAACACCCAGAAGGGAACAAGAGAGCAGCCTCCTCTTACGATGCAACATTTATAAGGCCGACACTGTGCTGCCAGACGTTGGTAAATTAGTGCAGCCTCAGCTAACCCCGCACAGAGCAACAATGATAGCACGAACGGCGGCATCAAACGCTCGACTCTGCTGCACAACGCTACTTTGACTGAACAATAACAATCACAATATGGCAGAGAAATCTTGAATTATCTCACGTAGGTAACTTAAACAACTAGCCTAAACCGTCTACGTTCACCGTCCAAACACACTCGATTCACAACTATTCTTTCAGGATCTTGACTTGTTTTCTCTTCTAAACCACCAAGATGCAAAGTGAGCATCATCCTAATTGTCATACAGCCAGCAAAAGTTTTGGTTAATTCAGGTGAAGAAGGGCAATTTGGACAGCTCTGTGATTTATTTATTTAATCACAATTTGTAGGATTTCTCCAAACATCAGATTTATCAAATTAGCATCGCCCACCATGTGAGATCATGAGATCATCCCCGGTGTAGTCGTATGTTGCATTCAGAGTCAGACACTGTTTACTAGCCTCTAGATGTTTTGGTGTTCCAGGACACACTGTGCCAAATTGTACAAAATCTCTTTCATTCCCACAGTTCATCCTCTTGTCCTCCCTGTCTGCACTCATCTATATGCACCGACGATCCACCTGTTGGGTTTTAGTGTCATACAGCGATGGAGATAAATTATTAACTACCTTCGCCCCTCTATCCCTTCATCTGTCTCCGCATTCATCTTTCCCTTGAGCTACCTGGCTGTCCATGTTCAAGATGAACAGTTTCACTACTGAGGTGTCACGCTGTAATGGATAAATATTTAAGAGGTTTTTGCATGAAAACAGGATTCACCTTTAGAGGGAGGATGTCAGTGGCGAAAATGCCAAACGTGGCTTGTAGCTGCATACAGAGGAGAAGCTGATAGCCTAACCTATTGGCAAGTATCTAAGCTCATGTTTAAGCAACATTTCCACACAGAACTTGTTTGCAGAGGGAGGGAAAGTGTTTAAAAGAGGAGTTTAACTGACCTGTAGATGAGGGTTTCGTCGGCGGTGCAGTTGTACTGTATCTGATACATCCAGACAACGTAAGCTGCAGACAAACGGCCCAAATCCCACCGAACCTGAGCCGAGGTCGAAGTCACCCCCTGTACTCCAACCATCCGTCCTTCCTCGTCGTCCCCCTCGTCGTCCTCCATGCTTCCTCCGTCAGCCCTCTCCACCTCGGCGGCCCTCCCGCTGTCGCCCTCGTCCTCTTCCACTCTCCTCCCGTCCTCCGTCTCTCCCCCACGTCCCACGCCGTTGTTAATCCCTCCGTTTTTCCCCGTGCTGATATCCGAAGAGCCCGGATCGGTCCGTAAAATCCCATTGGTCACGTTCCTGTTGTTCTTGGTGTTAACACTGTTGCTCCCCGTGTTTCCACCTACTCCGCCTCGGTGAGGCAGGGGGATGATTTTCAGGTCCACAGTGGCGGTCGCTTCGCCGGCCGCGTTTATTGCGATGCACGTGTACGCGCCATCATCCCGGGCAACCGTTACCAAAATATCCAAGGTGCCGTTGCTGAAGGAGCTGGTCCGGGACGAGTTTGCGATGATGCGATCATCAGGCGACACCCAGTGAACGACCGGCTCCGGATCACCGATGGATCTGCACTTCAGCGTGGCTCGCTGGCCCTCCAGCACCCACAGCTTGTGGGTGTGACGGGTGATGAGAGGAGGTTCACATGTAAACTCCTCCTCAGGAATCGACCAGAAATATCTGCAGAACAAAAGGAGTAAAGAAGGGTGAAGCTAAGAGCAGAGAGAGAGAGAGAGAGAGGGAGGGTTGGCGCAGAATCACCTTTTTGTTTTTTTTGGCTAAGTACAGGAATTTGTCTTGTTCTGTGCCTCGGAGGTGGGTTTAGTAGATTAATGGAGTATATTAACCTAAAGATCTGTGCACTCTTGTCTGTCAATTTAAAGGTAAAGATCAGTTGGAACAGTTTCCCCCTGCTATTCTTTAGAAAACAAGACTAAACAAAGAGTAATTAATGATGACAGCAGTGGCAGATGACAACGGCAGATGCTCATTTTCCTCCTCAATCCTTCGTTTCCGTTATTTTGACTAGACTAGAAACTCCCGGGAGAGAGATAGTTGGGAGGAAAAGGGGTGAATTATCCCATCAGCGTTTCAACACTCAGTCTTAATGACCTTTGTGTCCTGTGACTTTTAACTCCACTTCACAAAATGTGAGGCCCTTAATTGGATATGCACTAAAACAGGTGTGGGGTAACAACTTGTCGGACAAATTGGCCTTAAAACGGTTTCGGGGAAACACTGATGGCGAGACGTTTAATTAGACTCAACACATTTAGAACACTGATGACACTTACCTTCCGGCCAGGTGAGCAGGAGTGGCGCACGTCTCCATGTCGTCCGAGCGGATGAGTCGCCTCAGCCAAAGCAGCTCGCAGTTGCAGTGCAGCGGGTTCCCCCCGAAGTTCAGGCTGATGACGGCGTTGTAGGGCGTGGGGCTAATCGCACCTGTCTGAGACCTGGGAGTTACAGCGGAGAAGGGAATCAGCGCACACATTTGTATGCCTGAGTGGATTTAAAGGTTATTAAATGCAACATTACTGATCATTTTAACTTGTATATGGAAATGAGTTCACTCTGAGCAAACTTTACAGGCCTCATTATGTACAGTTAGAAATCTAAGCATGTTAATGAGCAGTTTCAGCACCACAGTCCACATTGCAAAAACTATCTTGTTAACATTTTTATCAACTTCTTTTTTTTTTTTTCTTTCCCCCCACTCCAATTCAAGGTTGAGCTAATTCCCTTCCATTTTGCAGAACCGCAGCAACTCCGAGGAAGGAGTTTAATAAAAAGTGAGCGGCTCTTTCCATGAAATAAGACGTTGGTATCTGCAAGATTATAAGAACTTGAGAGTGATTTTGAAAACGATTAACAAGAGCAGCCAGCTCAGGTGCAATGATGTGGTGGTGCTCTGAGCTTTTTGAAGTGAGTTGGAAGAGTAGGGAATATCAAGGAGGAACACAAGGCTTCATTAAACCTACTTCCTAATAAGATACTTCAAAAGATATTGCAGCTGTGATGCCACATACTGTACAAAGAAATGCAGCAGTGGTCTAAAGCTTGAGGCCGTTGTGTTTGAATTTAGATACGAATTTTCATGACAAGAACGTCAGCTTACCAATTTGAGTGAATCGTTGCAGCAACGCACATGAATTTCATCGAATCTTTTTTTTTTTAATCACTCCTTTTTTGGTTTGAAGACAGCAAGACGTCTGTACAGAACCTGCAAACCGATGTTATCTCAGCACGATCCGACGGCGTTCCAACGAGCCCCTGTGACGGCAGGACTTCTCTCGTTCCTCACGTATAACCTAAACTTCATTTATTTATCTATTTATTTTAAGTAGCAATTTTGCAGCTCCAGCAGGAGGCTGCGGGAAAGCGTCGAATTATGCCGAGAAAAGGGAACAGGTGGCACGGCGCCGAATAACAATGCAGGAAAACGAAGCCGCAAAAGACGGAGGCAGTCGAAGGCTCCTGTATGGAGCACAGCTTGCGTGGCTACATACAGAGATGAAAGCACAGGTGGGTAAATTTAAATGGCAGTGTCTTGTAAAGCTTGCTGCGGCGCATTCAACGTGAACTATAATGGGTAAAAAACAAGACTGAAGAGAATGGAAGAAAAAACATCTAAAGAACGGCAGGCTGGAGAGGCTGTTTATGGAAGCAATCAGGTTCGACTTTAGAGCTTTGAGCGAGAAATAAACTAAAAAAGTTGAAAGTATAATCAAAGTGATAATTTGACTGGAAGCATTAATTTGTTTTTTGACAGCTAATTCCAGCTCAGTTTGTGGTTTATGACGCCACATCATCAGTGGTCGCCTGCGACGCGTTTAGTTGACAATTTGTGAGTCAGAAATCCTGCAACGCTTCAGCACTTTGCTTAAAATCTGAGCTGCACAGAGATGTAGTTTGAGCTGAGTTGGTACCTCTGCAATGACTGATGTCTTTGCTTTCCTTTAAGTTGTCATTTTCATTTCCAATTTTGAAAATGCGTGACTTGCTAATCAGAGGAGCATTAGTTTTGGCACCTCATGTTGATTTTGATTCAGTCTTCTGACAAATTTTGTACAACTCAAGTCAAAGTTTAGTGTTTTAATCCATCAAAAAACTCTAAATACATGAGTCTAGTTTTCTTTGACACTCTGAGTTTGCATCCGTCGCCATTTTTGGGTTCAGTCATCATGATTACAGGTGTTTCAGGTGAAGAATCTCAGAGTCCACGTCTCTTGGCTCTGCAGTGTCACAACAGACAAACTCTTCCTCAGCGAATCCAGCTAATGTTACTTGTTCACTACGATCCCATTTGCTGTCTGGGTTCAGCTTGACAAGAGGCGCTAAATGGTCGGAAAACATTAATGCATTTATCCGTCAGTTTGTTCTCTGGTGGAAGCTTCAGACGGAGCGCCGTCATTAATCGTGCGACTGACTCACTCCGTCTGACAGCGACATGAAAGCCTGAAAGTAACGCTGATGTTACATCAACTGAGCTGCATTAGCGCCGTTAGATTAGCTTACTATTCGAAAAAACTTTTATGCTTGTAGTTTGCGGTTGTGTTTCCTTTTGTTATCAGTCAATGTTACTAACTGGTGCACAACATTGCTGAATTTCGGGCAGCAGAGGAAACTTTTACTGATCATTAGCTGCCGTTTTTGACTCCACACATGCTGCAGATCATTAAATAAGTAAATCGGTTAATTTCTCCGACTTGGCTATTATTGTGTCGTTTTTTTACTCATTGACGCAAAAACCAACAACATTTGTTTTGTTTTCCTCATGAAAAAAAAAAAAAGATGCCATCAGTGAACATTTTGCATCATAGTTTTGTGTGTGAAACGAGCCGCTGCCTCAAAACATGGAGATCAGATGACTTGGGTTCTTCCATTGCACCAGCTGCTTCCCATGTTCCAGCCAGTGGACTGGTAAGAGTGGAGCAGTTCACAGCGTAGCACGCATGCTGCACATATGGTTAATTAAAAAGAAAAGTAAACAGTGAATGGAGTGGCTAAACATTTTCAAACATGCGTTCCTGTGCCAGAGCGCCCCCTTCTTAAAAACCACACCGGTGGCTCTGTGGCTGGTGTTGTCTGCCGCAGATTATTTCCACTAAGCCACTTCTTAGAGAAACATAAAAGACGAAAGCTTAAGTGCTACCTTGCAAAGAGCGGATCAGGAGGCAGCGTTCGGAGCCTGTTGGAGGTCATATCCAGCCTCGCCAGCTTATACAGCTCTCCAAAAACTCCTTCGGCTATGTGGTCGATCAGGTTGTGGTCCAGGTTCAGAGTGTGCAGGCTGGCCATGTTCTGAATCGACTCCCACGGCACCCTGCAGCACGGAAACACCAGAGAGTGGTTAGCGTGAGATTAATAGAATTAGCAAACTATGGAGGAATGAGGGGAATTGTCAGTTAGAAGTAAATGCGAGGACAGATTCCAGCCCTCTGATGGTTCGCGTCCCTTGTGGCGCACTGACACAGGATAAGACGTTAACCTGATTAAAGCATGAGAGCACCACTATTAGATCAGTCATAGTTCATTCCTTATGTTCCCGGTACTTTATGTCCCTCTTAGGAGAACGTGAATAAGCAAAGACTAATTAATGGTGACAGCAATGACAGACAACAACAACAGATGCTCATTTTCCTTCTCAATCCTTTGCTTTTTCTGGGTTTCGCGAGTCCCATCTGTGACCCGTTGCTGTAGTCATTTAGTATTCCTTTAGTGCAGTCATTCGCTGGTTTAGACCAATTAGTGAGCGAAAACTAAAAAAGCTGGCAAAATCGGGGAAAAAAAAAATGTCAAGCATTATATTTTTGTGTTGGTTTCACCTTTTGTTTGGTGTCTCTTCTCTCTAACGCGGCGTTTGTTTGACAGGAGTTAAATTTGCTTTGCATCTCTGGAAAACTCTCTCAGTGTTGAGCACAAAAAAGAACGAGGCACCACTTGTTATCAAACAATAGCATGTAAATTTCAAAGCGACGAATGCATTGTTCTGCATAATGAGCCAAATGAAATTACTTATTTCAAAGCAAATACGTTGAAGTAAAAGAAACGGTTGCGGCGGATGATCGCTGTATTTTACTGCGCAGTAAAATTTAGTCTTTATACAGAAGAAGTGCGAGGCATGATTAATTACGGTGTGTTTTTGGTTTGGATTGGAACGAAATAAACGAATGAAGCATAATTTTGTCGTATATACTGTAAAAAAATGAACCTAAATGGCAAATATTAACTAGTAGAATCACAGAAAAAGTATTAATTTACATGTTAACCATTAAAAACCAGGCCCAAACTGCAAAAATACAAATAATTTGTTGTTTTACAATGTTCGACCACACAATTAGACTCTTTTTGTGTGTTACCGTCGTTGTTTTACTGTTATTGGAACGAAAAGGGTTTGTAACTATGATGTAGATTTTAGCTGATTTGTTAAACTACAGATAATAACAAATAAAATCACAAAAAAAGTATTAATTTACATGTTGACTGTGGGAAACAAAAAAATAGAGCAAAACTGTACATAATGCCCACATAAAAACAATCTGTAATTTTAAGTAATTTGTTCTTTTAGAGTGTTTGACTGCAAAAATTAAACAGTTTATCTGTATTTAAATTGGCTAAAATACTGTTTTTTTAAACAGATATTTGCTTGCTGACCGATTCCCTCACTTTTTGTGGTTTGTTTGTTTACTACAGTGTAGGGATATTTGGTTAAAATGTGCTAAAGTGCTTTTCACAATCATCTTTATTTCGTTACCGTTAGCCCAGCTTAAGACCTTAATACATAGCAGGAGTCAGATTTATGCAGTTCAGAGGGGTTTTCCAACAGATAAAAACATGTTTTTTAACAAGTAAAGCTGCATCTGGCCCTTCCCCTCCTCGCTGCTTCGCTCAGTGCCTCAAAAAAAAAGTTAATGCATGAAGTCAGTTCAGGTTCCAGAGTTGCTTTTAACACTGAATAACAATCGCGCCTCTCCACCAAGAGCTCTCACATGACACAACCTGAAGCCAGTGTTGAGCACTTTTAAAGCTTGATAAGAAGTTATGATGCAGAAACTCGGCCAGCAGAGACTCCTCAGTAACCTGAAGGAAAAGGGCAAACAGCAGTGGCTAATGTATGCATCGTTAAAACTCTGCACTTTTCTTCTGGTTTGGTGGAGGCTGGAGAAAGGCCAGAGAGCTCCTGTAGAGGAGACAAATGAAACATCTTAATCAGAACCGACAGCCAAATGCTGCTGAATTCATCAGCGTAGTGGGACGCTATAAAGGGGAGAATAGGCGACTGATAGGGACTATCATCGTGGTCTGACTTATTATTTAGTCCAGAGGAACAGATAGCGATGCTGCAAGAAGCTCCATTGTCCTAGATGAGCAGAATAAGACACGGCGCACTCAGGTATGAACCATAGAGAATAGTTATAGCAGCGTACGCTCGTTCACAGTGGCGGGAGCTCAGGCGTGCCCTTTTTAAATTGTAACCAAATCGAAGTCAACGAAAATTAGAACCTCATCAAAATTGATTCATTTTCCCTGAGCTTTTAGTCCTCTCTCACTAGCCTCAGCACTTTGAGCCGGTAGCACTCCATTGTCTTTGCTGACTCTTATGTGATCCGACAAGCTGTTTCCACTGTGCCTTGAAATTTTGGGAGCTGAGTTGTGTCTGCAGCTTTTACACTCGAGACCGAAACCCGAGCGCTGGAGGATTGCGCGGTGTGTTTCTACTTAGCCGAGCAGATCGTGTGCATGCTCAGTGGGCGATTAGAGCAGAACAAAGGCTTTACCTCCTGAGGTTGTTGTAGGACATGTCGAGGTCTTCCAGCGTGAGTAAGAAGTCGTCGAAAGCCTGAGCCGACACTTTGACCAGCTGGTTGTTGTTGACAATCAGGTGTTGCAGATTGACCAAACCTGCGAGGTCCCTGGGTCCAAGGGTTGTCAAGCGATTACCTGGAAGGAATAATAAATAAATACCACTTTAAGTTCAGCTGATTCCAGGTAGTTTAAGTCTGTTAATGCAACGACTGCTCACCGTCCAGGTGCAAAGAGCGCAAACTCTCCAGGTCAGCGAAGGCCATCGGTCGGATAAGGTGGATGGTGTTCCTGGACAGAGTCAAGTCAACCAATCCGGTCATGTTGACAAAGTCAATTCCGCCCACTTCCGTTATGAAGTTGTCGGCCAGCCGCAGCTCCACCGTTCGCCGGTCAACGTGCGGCGGGACGAACAGGAGGCCCTTGTCGGCGCAGAGCGTGCTGAGCGACTCGGAGAGGTTTCGGCACACGCAGTGGAAAGGACAGGCCGAGACCACGCCCCACGTCTCCCCCGCTCCAATCAGCGACGGCAGCAGGCAGCATGTGACCAGCGTCAGCCAGTGAAACACCGGGAACGGGACGGAGTCGGGAAGCGTCCTCTTGGTCGCCCGCGGGCAGGCGCAGTGGACGAGGTGGGATGAGGAGGGCAAAGACGAGACCAGAAGAGGGGGGAGGAGAGACAGAGAGAGGATGGATGGAGGGAGGATGGGGGGGGAGGTGGAGCCTGCTGCTCGCCGCTCGGGGTGGAGGTGTGTGTGGGGCGGGTGTTTCTGTCTGCGGGGATGGAGGGGTGGGGGGACAGGCATGGTAGAACGCCTGGCTATCCACAGACCTGGAGGGAGAAGGGAGGAGAAACGTTAGCTGGTCAGACGTTGTTCTAGAGAAGATCTTTGAAGTGTGTTTTTGTGTCTGGCTTCCTGTCTTCCACCTACTCTAACCAGACAGGAGGCTCGCTCGGCACACATGCACACTCGTGTGGGCCAAGGCCTCTTAAACAAGCACCACTCCGCACGAAAGCCCATCCTGAGAAATGGTTGACGCCCCTGCAGTACGCACTTCACCTCTTACATATACTCTCAGAAGCGCTCGCCACTACAGCTCATCGCCTAGCAACAACATCCCAAAAGACTGAACACAGCCGGTCCCCATAGTAACAGTTACCTAGAAACCTGTACGAGCAGATTTGACGAGTGTTACATCACGGGACGCTTTCTTAAGACTCAGGGTCAGCGAATCAAATCGGGTCACCAGCTCGATTTCGGCGGCCGGTCCGGCACGGCGTAGGTCTCGGTGGGCAACGTACGAGGAAATCTGCCAGTAAACACACGCGTTGTGGTGATGAGAAGGTATAGACATGAGTCACCGCTACTGATTGGCATGCATAATAGTTGTTATAGCAACTGTAGCCTAGATACAGAGAGAGTGACAGGGGTTGTTGATAACAGTCACAGAGAGAAGAGAGGAGAGAAAAAAGATGGTGAGTCAGAGACAGAAAGGAACATCGCCGGAGAAAGACGGGGATATTTTTACTCGGAGCAATCTATAGAACCTGGAGCGCGGCGATTATGTAGCGATACGTAATATATGCAACCCAATACTTTGAGTAACAGGCGGGCACGACCATATATCACGCCGACTTCACAGGTTGACACAAATTGCTGCTTGATATTTTCCATTAGATCCCAGCTTTGCTCTGTCTGCGTGAGGAGGGGTTTACCATCCAGCTCAGATGTTCAATACGAAAAAAAAAAACACAGTCCTGGTTCGCTTTGGTCTACTTCCAACATATTTTAAAGCCTTCACTCCACGTTAAAGTGATAAGAAACCAAGTGCCTGAAATGATTATACTTTTTTATCTCCTAAATGTTCTCATTTAAAGCAAAGGATTGAAATAAGCAGTATTCCTCTTAGATGATGGAAACAGATTACATATGGATTACTTTAGGGCGCCGATGAATGGTGTCATTATTCCCTTAATGTCGCGCATTTCCTTTTGAAACAAGATGTTTGGGGCCGACCATTAAACCGATGGCGTATTAGTTATTGAGAGGAATGCAGTTTGGCTTGATAGGATGGGCCGAAGGACAAGTTTGTGCCCATTTAAAGGAGCGTTAGCAGGCTGGCGATGACTGAGGCGTTCACAAACTCTGCTTTTTGTTATAAATTTTTTTGCCTTTTTGCTGCTTAATTTTAAACAGCCGAGCGCCTCTGGGTCGTTCTAGAAAGCCGTAATGACTGCCAGGTATCTTTTTCCAAAACCTAAAAATATAACTCCGGCTTAGCAATGGTACCACAGATAGTTATTTCCTTATGTCTGGTGTCATCAGTTTCAAAAAAAAAAAAAAAGAAAGAAGCAGCAGCAGCGCTTGCAGCAGGGGAGGCTGGGGGAGTGTGTGGGGGACAAAGTCACGAATGCCTGCAGTGACAGCCAGTCCCCAGGGCAGTCGATGTTGGAAGTCGACTGCTCCTGAGCTCCCGCGGAGGCATGCATACTAAAATGTTAAAATACTCCGGCAAAGTGAAATGTTGCTGAAAAATATGTCTAGTCGGCAGCTCGATCATCTCATCCCGCCCTGTGCTAATGCTCGCTGGTCAGACAGCTTCCCCTACCCCTCCACCTTTGCCCTTCTCCTTTTTTTTTCTTTACTCTTCTGCTTTCATGTAATCCCTCCCCTGCTCTTTGCTTCACATCTTCCCCCCCTGTATCCTGCCTACCTACACCTTCAGCTCTCCACTTCCTCCTCGCCTCTACCTGCACCGCTCCCCTCTGTGTTTTTTATCTCCCTCTCCATCCTTGCTCACCTTCCATCTTATAACCCTTTATGCCTCTGGCTGCTCTGTAAATTTCCACATTTTCTCCCTTTATGTCTCATTCCCTCTCTTTCTTTCCCTCCGTCTTGTCTGCCCTTGAGGCAACCCGAGTACGACAATGTTATCAGTCACAGCTCTTCCTCGCCACCTTCTCCGCCGCCACCACCACCACCACCTCTGCCTCCGTCTTTTTTGTCTCGCCTCCCCATCGCTTGCTGACTCCGCTGCCCTCCGCGTCCCCTTGAATCTTCTGTTCCCACTTTTAGTCACAATCCATGCACGCCAATGCACACACATGATTTTGCTGTGCTCTGAAACTCGCCGCCTGCTTCATTTATCTAACTTTCTCCCCCATCCTTCCTCCACCATCTGCTTTATCTCTCGATTTCTCCCCGCCGTCATTTTTCTCCCTTTACCTCTTTCTCACTCTTTTTTTTTTTTTTTCTTCTCACTTCTGCAGCTCTCTGCTCTCCCTCTATTAGGGAGGAGATCTCATTTGCAGCGAGGGCAGTGCAGTATCGAAGCTTTCTGACACACACACAGGTTGGATGTAACCGATCCGTTCACTTAGTGATCGATCTGACCCGGGGAGATGGATAGCGCCCTGTCCCATTCATTTACACTCATCCCTTTGCTCTGTCGTTCTCTCTCAATCTTCCACGCTCTCCTTCCATCTTGTGTCTTGTCTTTTCTGTTTAAGGGCGGTAATCGTACGAGTAATTGATTATTGCAGGTGTGTAAACTATTTGTTAGTGGGGTCACTTTGCATAGCGAGGCCAGTTTTGACACAGCATCTGCTGGCTCGCTGTTCAGCTGCTACATGTGGTAGATCTGATGAGTGAATGTTTCAAAAAATGCCTAAGATGGCATCTGTGAACTTTAGTTTTTTGGATAATTTCTCTTTTCTGTGTACCTTCCGGAGTGGTTTGGTTGATTGCAGGCATGTAACAGAATGAGGTTCACTTTATCCCGCATGCCGGATTTAGAAATTAGACAGAAATAAACTATTTGCTCAAACCAGATTATGTCAAAAATCAAAAAATTCTGCACTTTGTGGCATAACTGTGAAGCCATTAGTTACTCTGCTGTGACCAGCAGTCACATGGCAAAAATTCAAGGACTTTTCAGGCAGTGTTTACACGGAGCAGAGAGGAAATTAAAAATGTTAGCAGTAAAATATTTGTAGTAAGTAGAGTCACCATTTATTCCCAGTATTTCTAACACATTGGACTTGACAAAAAAAAAATTGTACATGTCAATTCCAATTCTAATTTTTCCGTTATACCCGTCGTACACCACAGTCCTCTGTACTTCTGTCTATTCCTGTGCTGTTTCTGACCTTGTATTGAAGTGAAAAGGAAAAAATGTGGACATGAGCTCAATATACTACATTGTTGTGTGGTTGTGTTGATTATTACTATAAATATTTCAGTTTCCAAAATGGAATGGGATACTAAAAAGCCCTCATCACGAGTTGGCAGAGCCCAGGCAGACATCTTGCGCGATCACCAGTCCAAAACACAAATACTGCGATGATATACGACAATGAGAAGCAAACAAATCCTCTTATTCGAGAAGCTGCAACCGCCATATAATCACTCAGTTAATTGACTTTTCCTTCAGGGTCCTTCAGGTTCAGACGCACTTCTCAGAATACCTAAAGACTGCCTATGAAACGTTGCTGCTTCAGTAAATCTTAAACTTTCTGTGTTCAGGCACATATGAAGCTGCACTACTGGCTTTGCCTACAATAGTATTTATTAGTCCTGGTCCACGTTGCTGTTTACTCTTTCTTATGCTTCTGCACCACTAGAATATCCCCCCTCAGGATCAATAAATTCTTATCTTACACGTTGCACCGATGCAGCACAAAGGTGAATTACGTGTGTTTGTTGCACAGAGCTATAATCAGTGAGTTGCAGCATCCACACCCAACGTATGTGTCTGTGGGCGTCGACTCCCACCACGCCGCTCTAACGAGTGTGCGTTCCTGTTTGTGAATTAATGTGACACTTTCCTGCACTTAGGAAGCCTTCACCCGCTCTTAAGAGTTTGCTGCTGAATTTGCAATAAGAACACACAGCTGTGAGTCCACACACACACACAATCTCTCCGAGCAGCAGGCATCACGGTGCTGCAAAAAGGCCAAAAGCCCTCTTGGTATCAAGCTTGCTTGACACTTTCTGTGGGGGGAAAAAAGAGTAAAGGGAGGCAGTCGATAAAAGATTGATGATCGAGAGACAAATCGCAGCGGAGAGGAAAACAAAGAATCAACAAACAAGATCAGACAAAAGCGGGAGATTAAAAAACAAAGAACGCTGTCACGTGAGTGTGCATGTGTGTTCTGCTAGGTGTTTGTGATCTGAGCTCCGAGGCATGTGTACCGTATCAGCGTCCACAGCAGCTCTGCTTCCTTTCTTTTTTTTTTGTTTACCTTTCTTTTGTGTTCTTTTTTTTTTTTCTTTCACTCCTTCTATTTTGGGAAATCTCTCGCTACGCTACCCTACGTGAACCCTTCACCCTCCAGAGAGCAACAAACCGACTGGTGGAGAGAGCGGAGAGGCGAGCGGAGAACATGAGCTAAAAGCGTCTGTGGAAGGAACTACTCAGTACAACCGGTGTTGGAGCACGGCTCAGTGCTGCGAGGCTGAACCTAACCTCACCCTAACTTCCAGAAGTTTTTGTTCTAACACCCACCACAGCCCCAGGAGGGCGCAGGCTTCTTTTAGGGAGGCCAACCCCGGCTAAATATGTGGCAACTAATAGATTCCTAGCGATGAATTTCTATTAACTGGGTTTCTCGGTGATACGTGTGAACCCGACGCCAACCAATTAAGAGAAGCTTCAGGCCTGATTTAAAAGCGCTAATGTGTCTGTGTGGAAGTTGTCTCACATGGAAGACCTATTGCACTGTTTTAGTCTTAGTATTTAATTCTCAGCGGGTCAGTGTAAATGTCAGGGCCTCGTAAATGCCAAGCACAATTATTAATGTTAATAAACCCAGCGCGCGTGTGTGTGTGTTTGCATGTACATTTCCAAATCTGCATATTGGCGCGCGCTTTTACGCAACCGCTCTGGCACCCGCAAATGCCATTAGCCCATAATCGACTTAAATCGACTTAGGGAATGTTGCAGTGTTTATAAACAAGGGGATTTGTATTAGCTCTCAAAAGCCACTTATCGCAAGCCCAGTAATCCACAGATCTGATTGGACTGCACACCAAAAGGCTCCGGCTGGAAATCACCGACAGCCAGGCGTCAGGAAGAGGTTAACGGTTGGAGTGAAAACACGGGAAAAAGTCGACGGTAGAAATTAATGAAAATGCTTTAAAAACAACCAAAAAAAAGCGTCACAATGTCCCTTACGTGCACTTGAGCTCTGCTGCATTGTTTGATCTGAAAATACACACAAGCTACGAATGCAGGGATCAAATATGGAGGCAGCTTTTTACACACACACACACACACACACTCAAATTCTTTCAATCACACCGAGGCTTTCTAGCGTGCACTCTTACTCATAATCCAGGCCCTTGATATTAGGTGAGCACTTGCATAGAGAAACAACCGCGAGCATACCAAAACAGTCTTCCCACACAATCATAATTATAGGGAGGCCGACACGTAGACACACACTCTCTCTAGGCAAAGAACAAAAGAACGCCCACGTAGCCTCTTCTTGCGGCAGTCGTGTGTACTGTAAGCCCACTCATCCTTTTGATACTATCGCTCCTCTGTCATCCCTCTGTCGTTCTCCGTCCTCTCCAGTCAACCGGGGATGTATGGAACGGCACAAGGAACGGGGTGAAAGTGTTAGATATGGAAGCAAAGAAGGAGGCTAGCGGACAGAAAATGGGAGAGGAGTGCATAAGATGGAGGGAGGCAAAGTGTGTGAGATTGGAGGGAAATGAAAGCATTAGTGTGAAGAGCCGAAGGAAAGCAAAGAGTTCGAGGAGGGGGAAGGAGAAAAAAAAAAAAAAGAGGGATGAAGAGTCAGAGTGTATGAATGTGTGTCGTTAAGCGGATGGGCAGAGAAATATGTAAAGGCGATAAACGGGTGAAGGCCGCCATCCATCACTGTCAGAGAGAGGGATGAGGGAGGGAAGAGCGGATTTGATTAGGAGAAGGGTTGAAAGTGAGGCATCGCCATCGTGATGGTGGGAGAAGCAGGAAAACAACAGAGGAAAAGAGGCGACAAGAAAACAAACCGGGAGCTTTCGTCGCCAAAACTTGGTCGTCGCCGAAGTTTTTTGTTTGTTTTTTTTTTTGGCAGAGGTTAGAAACGAAAAAGTAAAAGTTAAGTGTGAGATAACGAAGAGCTGTGAAGCCTCCCTGACCAGTATTGTTGCAGTATGGTGCGAGAATGTTCAATATTTGTGCCAGCGTGGCACGAAAACTTCAGCGCAGATACAAAAGTGGCACATATTGATCGTTGCATAAACACGAACTTCGCTCAAGTTAGTCACGATTGGCGAGGTTGCGAGTTTGATGAGGAACCAGCTGGTCGAAGAATAAGGACCGGGTTTGTCAATAGTGGGAACGTTTTGGTTTGTAAACCTGCTGATAGTAGATGGAACGGAGATTAAACTGGCAATTTTAAACTTTCTGTACTGGGATTTTTTGCTATTTAGTTGAAAAAATAAGTTGAGGAATGTTGTCAAATTGGATTCCATCCTTTGTCTCAATGACAGAAGGCTTGTAATCGCTGCATTTACCTCCTGAAAGCTGGATTAGTGCAACTTTCCGTCCCTGGTATTCAGCTCTCACTGTCTCGTTTACTTGCTACCTGCGTAGATTTTAAGATTACTCATATTTCTGTATAAAGCCATGCATAGGTTGGACACATTTCAGAACTTCTCTGCCTGTTTATGTCCCTTAAATCCACAGAACATTCGCTGGTAAAGATAGAAATTGGAACATCGCCTTCCTCTTTCAGTTCAATCTTCCACCTCTATTGTGACTTTAGAGAAAAATCTGAAGTCTTCTGGTCGCTCTCTGTCGTCTTAATATTTTAGTGTATCAATGTTACTTTACCAATTTGTCTTACAAGTTTTTTTTCATGTTTCCCGTCTCGCTTTTTGGCACTGATTTTTGTTGCTGCTTGTCTTATATCGCGTACAGCACTTTGATCAAGCCCTTCCTCTACGGCATCCTGGCAATTTCTCTGTCTCGCTCCGTTTTGATCAGCACCAAATAAGTTTGTGCGAGATACCCGGCCCCGCTGACAAGTAGCCGCGGGGAGGTTTAGTGTAGCAGAACACGATGGGAATAACAGGGAAAAAAAATCACAAGGTACTGATGGACGCTGTCCCAAAATCCAGCACCGACAAAGAAATGCGATCATAAAAGGCTCCATTTTTTTTTTTGTTTTGGGTCCGCGGCTGAGCGAGTCACGTTTCAGTGAAGAGCGTGAAAATCAGTAGCTTTCAGACTCGGAGTGTAATCCTTGTCTTTTTTGTCAAGTGTGGGCTTCTCAGGAAAGAACAAAAAGCTGCAAAAGTCAGTCATTAAGTGCTTTATGTGTTCTTCTTTCTCAGCCTGTACAGTCATCTGTTTTTTTGTTTTTTTTCCAGCCACATAGACAGCAGATAGAAAAAGCTCACAGAACCCCTGAGGTAAATAGGAGTGAAAGAAGCGAAAGAGGAAATAAGAGAATAGAACAGAAGTGCATTCTCTTTAAAATAAAAAAAAAAAAGACCACAGCGTCCTCACAGCGGGGCTTCAAAATAATACAGCTCTTCTGAAAATACTACACTCAACTAATTCCTCCCAAACCTTCTGTGTTGTGTTTGAGCGGAGGGAGAGGGAGAAAAAAAAAAAAAAGAAACAGCATGTGTTTTCTGTGTGGACGGCGAGCAAATGTCTGTGTAACAGCATGTCGGCATGCATCTGTATGCAACGCCCCGTCTCGCTAAATCCTCTTGGAATCCATCCTGTTTGGAAGATTTCAATAATTGCTTCTATTCCGGGAACGTTGCACAGTCAGATTTTGCAGAAGTTTGTGTTGCTACCTATGGAAAGCTTCCATCTCTGCATCAGAATTAAAACGCTTGAGACCTTGTTTTTGTCTCAATGAGGCACATTTCACAGCTCTAGCGCGTGAAAATTCAAGTTTTCTCCTCTGGAAATCAAACATTCGCTCCTTTACGTGTTGGAAATGTGCAGACATGAGCGTTTCGCCGGCGAGCGCTTTTGGCTGCGGCGCCTTATCTAAAGTGAGAAGTTCTTAAAAGTATCTATAATCTTTAAACATGGCAACACTTAAGAGAAAAGCGAGGCCACTCCGCTTGTTCTCCGCTCGCACTGTCTGTTTGGAGTTAAAACATAAGAATATTGGTGGAGGCTTTGAAGTTTGGCTTTTTAAAGGCTGCCACACTTCACATCAGCTTTGCATAGATAAGCAACCCGCTCTTTAATGAACTTAGAGAGCCTTGTTAAAAAAAAAAGAAGTTTAAAAAGTCATAAAAGTTGAAAAACCAATGTTACCTGGGATTCTTTTGAAGTATGCCTGTTTCAGATTCCCGGCTCTCTCTAATGTGTAGAAATGCTGCGACTGCAAGAAGGACTGTGAAGAACCAGGAGGCACAGTTAACCCACCGTCCTGATTTACCACAGGCTGTGAGTTGGTGAACCATGAAGACACTGGACAAGAAAATATCAAGCAGCGAGCCGTAACATTAAGTAGGCCTCGCTCTCGTCCGCCTTATGAGTTGAGCGGAGTTTTGCACACATCTGTGCAGCTCCTAGCTTTGGTGTTTTTCTGTGCCCTTTGGTGCCCCAAACACTTGTCTAATCTCATTTGGGGACTCGAGTGCTGCAAATGGGATGAATATCAAGTAGTTGCCCGTCAATTTTCTTGTTTCGGACTGACTCATTGCAGCTTTTAACTGAATTTCCACCGTTGTTGCATATTCATGATCGGTTTCTAGTGTCAAATTGGGCTTGATGCAGGCAGATATCAACATAAATGTAGAAAAAGATACGTACAGCCTGTAAATAAAGCAGGATTTTGCACCTTGGAACCCAATCAAACAGCCAAATATCTCTGCGAGTCTTCTCTGCAGCTCTCCGACAGTGTTATTAACATTGTTATAACAGTGGCAGCCAATATCTCGCTCTGCGCCGAGGTTTTCTAATCTTGTTTCCTCTCCTTGGAAAGCCCACACAACTGCACAGCTTGGGGTTTCCATTTTCTGGGAGGTAAATTGAGTTGGCAAACAACAGCGGTGACACTGATTTTCTTTGGCACTTCATTGGCACAGAGGGACCGGGAGGGGTCTGGTCATGATCTGATGGGAAGTTCTCGATTTGAATATTTAAGTGCGTCCACGGCGTGAACTTTCTTCCTACCTTCAGATCAGGATTTGTGAGTACACCAGCAGAGGCTCGTGGTGCGTTTTCTCTTTCTTTGCACTGCCTCAGTGTCACTCTGACTGCAAAGTAGGATTTCAGCAGTATCTGTTTCAAACATCCTTTTGTCAATGGCAGCAGCAGTTTGATTCCATACATCTGAAGCAGTCTTACAGTTGATATAGCTGAGCAGCCAAAATCACAGGGACAGCTGAGCAAATAAGGGAGCGAGTGCTGAAAATAGCTCTGTTACACTGCAGCACCAGGATTCCTTTTTATATTTGGACAGGAATCATTTTTCATTGGTGGACAGCTGTCACACTGCTGCCAGAGAGGCGGCTCAATACTGTTCTGTTTTGATGCTGCCTTACGCCAGATGGCAATAGCATAGTTGCATCTGATTAAATTGCACAGTAACATGGTTTAAGATGGAAGCCAATAAAAGGCTGTAATTAATAGCTGACAGTCTTTGTTTTTGCCACATGCTCCTCTTTTAAGGCGCGTTCCATATTGTGCCGAATGCGAAGGAGGAATTAATCTCAGCATCTGCATGAATTTCCATCCTCCTGTATACGTCCTCTCAAGATTTTTATTAAATAGCCTAGTGATGAAGTCGGTGAGGGAGAGGATGGATTAAAGGGCACTCAGGTGATTCATCACTGCACTTCCATAATGTTGGAGCCTCACTAGAGACAGATTGGAAAAGAAAAGTCAAAACTGAAGCAGCACAGGCCGAGCTGTCTGGACTTTTAGTTTCAGTATGTCTTTGTTTTTAAAGTTTGGGAGATCTCACTACTTCCTCTGACAGCCACATTAAATGTTGTTTTTTAAATTGCTCTTACTCTTGTCAGGATAGTTTAGCCTTCTTGTTCTCAAACTACAACAATAACCATGACCTGGATGGCTGAGAATCTTCACAGACACTTCATCCTTCATGCTCTTGTCTTGTGGTTTTCGTGAACATTAATCCTGCATTACTTAGAGAGTAACGCTGCGGGGTTGACTGATAATCGGATCTGATGTTCAGCATGTTTTTGGTTATCAGGGTTAACTTTTATTAACTGATTCCTGATGCACTTTCTCCATTTTTAGTCACTACTCTGTGACTCTGAGCAACATCCGCCCACATCGCTGTCTGATTGGTTAAACATCACAAGTAGTAGTGACCACTGAAGGATAAAAGTTCTTTTTTTAAGCAAACTTATGTAAAACATGAACCAACAAAGGCATTTCAATAAAAACTGTGTGTTGGAGTTTGTGTTATTCTAAGATTTGAAGCATTTTTACTGCAACTGTAGATTGCTTATTGGTCTTCTTGATTACCAGTTATCAGTATCTGCCCTAAAAGGAAACAACAACAACAGAATTATTTATCCATATGCTCCATTTGGATTTCAAGGGGAAGCTGTTGTAAACCTGGTGAACTGTGTTTGTGTTCAGTCTGTTCTGCTTCCAGCATCAGCCAGTTTCAGCCTGTGCCTGAATAAAACATGAATGCTGCCGAAATTTTATAATTATGCTTCAGTTCTGTTCACTTTCTGAACCACATGACCCACTGTTAGGTTTGAAAGGCATATTTGCACTTTTTAAAAAATTGCCTAAGCGACTCCATTTATCAGCCAAGAACCGTGAAAACAAAGAATCACAAAATTGTAAACTCTACAAACGATCCAAATCTGAGCTCAAAATCGTGATGTTTTCTCACTTTATTCTACTCGTCTCAGTTTCAAAATGATCATAATAACAATCAAAATAAAACATTTGCTCTCGCCAGATTCTGCAAAAGACAAAAAAAATCTGGTGCTTGTTGGCGCAACTGAGAATCCAACTGTTACCAGCAGTCATGTGACAGAAATTCAGGGACGTTTCAGCTGAACTGCAGGATGTGTTCACACAGAGCTGGAAGGAGACGAGTGTGGAGGCAGATTAAAACTGTAAGTAGGAAAATATCCGTAGTATGTTGAGTCACGGTTCGTTTTTTTCGACAAATGTTGTACCTGTTGATTCCAGTTTCTCTGCAAATGTAACTTTAGTTTTATGATTCATGGCGTTACAACTGTGTGCAGAGGATGTGAGTTCTAGTCGTGGTTGTGTTGTTTCCATAGAGGTGCAGGACTTTATATTGCAGAGCCCACAAATGTGACAAGAGCTGCTTTGATTCAGAGAGTTAAACATCATGTCTACATGCCTGCAGTTTGACCCCTACTCAGAGTATGAAGCATCTTATGTGTTTGAGTCCAGCATCAGCAGACACTTTAGGATTTCTGAGAATCCTCGTGAAGGTGTGATCGTGTGTGTTTGGGCTTACAGTCATCGAGAGGTCACCCAGACAAGCTCTTTAGCTTGAACTACTTCTAATCCTCATTTTCGACACACTCTTAAAAACTTGCAGACGCAACAAACACTTGCACGTATTTATGCCCAAGTTTGCCTTTGCCTGACACGCGCTATCACAAGTGTTGTGAAGTAACTGCCCTGCCACTCACCCTGAGTGTAAAGCGCTTGCATTTTCCTCAGTTGTCCCTTTTTTTTCTTCCTTCTTTCATCCCGCCTTTATCTCTCCTCTTTCAAGCTCGCCCGTTTCATCCCTACATGGAAATAATTTCTTCTCGTAATGTCGAGAGCGCGCCATCTAATCTGCTCGCTCCCTCAATTCCATCTTGTCCCTTTTCATTCCTTCACATCAGCCTCGCCTGCAGCGCCGCCATATTTCCAATGCGGTCGATTGTGTGCGTCTGCGTGCACCTGTGTGTGTTTACATAGCTGCGACTAATCAACAAAAAGAAATTTGCAAATCCGCCACAAACGGCAGGCCGAGAAGCGACACACAAAACACCACCGCTCCGGAGCTGTCAACACCTCCCGCCCAATCAGAAACCCCTGCGGCGCCAATTATGTGGACCCTGATTGGCTGACACGACAGGATGCAGCTTGACAAAAAGTGCGTGTGCGTGTGCTTGTGTGTATGTATGTGCAAGCGATGCGCTGTTTGATGATGCAGCAGGGTTCCCGGCTTTCTAAGGGGAAATCCTGAGTAAGAGAACAATTACCCAATCAGCACTCTGCATCCAGCACAGTAGGTCAATGACATGCCAACCAGGGCACTGAATCACAGTGATGGATGTATTGATTAAAGCTACACACACACAAGCGCGGGTACACACGATTGTACACAAACTTTCTCCGGTAATGCATTACTCTCCTTTATTACACTTTCACCGTATTGCTCTTGCGGTCACTATTCTATCCAGACTGAAACAAAAGGAAGCACAGAAATAGGGAGGAACAGAAGGTCAGGGAGAAGACGTGGGAGTCGCACAAATATCCCATGTAGCGTAGGAGGGGAGAAAAAAAATGATTCTCCGGTTGAGGCCTTATCGCATCAGTCTGATCTGAGGCCACGTTCAGCCACAATGATTCACAACCTGCACTGTAACTCACCACAAAGAGCTATTTGTTCGCCCCGATGTGTGACACCAGTACATTTAAAAAACAACGCTGCAGTGCAACGTGCCTGCAGGGGGAAGCTGGTTTCCCCTTGAGCTTGTTGATTACCGTGTCTCATATTCTTAGCGGTGCTGATCCAGGCAGAAACACTTCGCCCGCCAGACGTGGACTATAAGTGTTACCGACTAAGTACAAGCCGGCTCCTTCTGACAGTCATCACCCACGCCTGCGTCCTGCACCGTGATTCACTTGAGCATCTACAACCCACTGCATCTGTTGACGACGTTTGTAAAGCAGACAAACACATGCGAGTTGTTGCAGATGCGGCGCCGGTCGGGGGAGGCTGCTGTCAGGAAGGTGCTGCCAACATGCTTATCAGAATCGCGATGAGCCGATGGTGTTGATGTGTTGACATTCTGGAGATGTGTGTGAAGAATGAATGCGTCACACCTGTCTGGGAGAAGCTTACTTCCACCGCTCAGGTTTTTAATCCCCTAAAATCAATCGATCTAACAAGAGGAGCACCACAGAGGAAGGTTTAAGAGGCATGATATCTGTTAAAAATCACCAATATTACACCATTTATCACGGCGAGAAACCGTGAAAACAAAAAGGTTTGTTGCATTTTCAACTTTTGGAGACTACTTGTTGTCGTTTAGTCAGGAAAATTAACTAAATCTAACCTTAAAATCACTTTATTCGACATGTCTTATTTGAAATATTGCTAAAAATTAACCATTTGTCCTAACCAGATTGTGTAAAAAACTAAAAATTCTGCACTTTTTGGTGCAACTATGAAGCCATGATTGATTAAAATCTGACCAACAGTGATGGAACTAAAATTTAGGGACTTTCTCTGATGAAAAATATAAGTAGTACAATATCTATAGCATTAGAATCACTGAGGAAGATGCTATTCAAGGTTTTTTCCCTTGGTTAAAAAGAGAATTAAACTTTCATTGTCTCTTTTTATATGACTTATAGCTTTATAACTTATAGTTCTCTCTCCTTCTAGCCATGTTTCTGCCGTTTCCACTGAGCTGCAGGACTTGAAAAATGAGCCCAACAGTGAGAAAAAATGTGACGGGAGCAAAAAAAAATGCCCATAAAGTACCTGGGATTTAGAGGGTTAATAAACCTGACCGATTAAAGTGCACATTTAATTTGTCTTGGTGCGGTGCAGTGCCACAACCATCAACAGTCGTTTATCAGGCCACAATGCCGAGCGGCTTGGTCTTTGGGGATTTATGGGGGCGTTTTTTTTTTCCTCCACTTTCTGACTTTTCGGAGACGGAGCGATTGATAAAGAAGTTTTAAATGGAGTCATTACATCTTTCTATTGAAGGCTCGTCGGAGGAAAGTTCTGATGGGATTGGACACATCAAAGTTTTGTGTAAATCCTCCCCTCCTTCCCTCCCCTCCTTCCCTCCCTCCTCGTCTCCAGAGGGGAGGTTTTTCACAAAGCAGGATTAGCAAGTTAGCCAGATAAGTTTAAAAGCACTTTGTGAAATTTTGTTAGCAATTCTCACTCTGCGTCTAATCACATTCCCTCAACCTAATATTCAAATTTGCTTTTATAGATTCAGATCACTGTTACCTGGGGAGCAGATATGTGGTTACCTTCCTAATCTTAATTTCTGAGATTCCTTGCGAGGGGCTTATTGTATTTCTAAAACCTACAGATACCTCCATCTCCTCCTCTCTCCTCCTCCACCCCCTCACATCCCACTCAGATTCACTAATCCTCCCCCTTCACACTCTCGACTCTCCCCCCTCCTCACCCTCTCCTTCCCCAAACACCACCCCTCCGTCTGTCTCCAGTGGTTGCCGTGGTGACGGTTTGTTCTGCTCATCAGGCGCCCGCTGTGCCTAAACAGACTGTCAACAGTTTAATTACTCATCCTTTTCATCCCTCTATCTTGCCTTACTTGGGTGCTACGCGCTAGCTTGTTGCTTCCACCTCTTTACTAAGGATCCTCTTAGTCACTACTCCTCCCGGTGACACTTTCTTTTTTTGCTCCTTTCATCATCCTTTCACTTCCTTCCTTGCATCTCTCTCTTTTTTTTTTTTGCTTCTTATCCTTCCTTTTTGTCATCCCTTCACCCCCGCCTTTCCTTCCTACTACTGTACGTTTGACTGCTAATCGTCTAATTACTCACACCGGTTTTTATTGCATCCCTCCCTTCCCTCTCCGTGTGCTTTATGAGTGTATTTTTTTCCTCCTTTTCAGACATTGTTATTCCTCTGTTCCCTTATCCCCGCTCTCTCTTATCATCC
This sequence comes from Stegastes partitus, assembly GCF_000690725.1. NCBI lineage: Eukaryota > Metazoa > Chordata > Actinopteri > Pomacentridae > Stegastes > Stegastes partitus. Next base: position 339,843 of record NW_007578374.1, read on the forward strand.
ACCTCTCAAGTGTCATCACTCGCCTTTTCATTCTTCATTACTCTCTCTCTCTCTCTACATCCTCTGAGTGTTCCTCCCTATCTTAAACAGCCAGTCTTGTAATTACTCCTCTTCATCACGCTATCATTCCCTAACTCTGTCCATCATCTACCGCTCCCTTCCTCGCCTGTTGACAGTGGCCTGATGTCTCATCCTTTGATCTTCCCTCTATTCCTCAACTCTCTCTCTCTCTCTCGCCCTCCTTCCATTTGTCATTCCTTCGTCCGTCCATCCATTCATCCATCAAGTGCCATCCTCCTGACAGAGACCACTTTTCTCTTGTTTCGGCGTTTCAAATCTTCTCCCCCGTGATTGAAAGCTGGTTAAATCAGGAAGGTGTGTCGTTCTTTCATTCATCGCCGCCACCTTTGATGTCTAACCGTGCGTCCGTCTTCATCCCTTTCATGGAATTATCCGCAGGTATCGCACTTGACCGCCGGATTTTGAACCCCTCTCATCTCTTTTCGGCTTCTTTTTTTTTTTTTCCCATTCGCTAATCGACTGTTCAGTGGAACCCATCCTCCTACCAGCTATTATCCAGTCACAGTTTAACAAGCCATAACGAGGCTTTGGCTCGCTTTTGTATGTTAAAGGAGTGTGCAGAAACCTCTAATAATGGAGATGCTCGGCAATTAGGAAGAGTTTGGGAGGTTGGTTCTCTTTTTTTTTTTTTTCTTCTACCCTTTCCAAAAATAAAAATAGAAGAGGAGACAGTTCAACAGCTTCTTCAGTCATTAGCAGGCTGAGTATCTTGCTGTAGTGGTAACCAAAGCCAATGGAAAGTGGAATTACTGCATTATTTTGTCAGTTATGTAAGTGGGGGCCTGTCCGGGATTTAGTTTAGTTACAAAACCCTCCTATCATGCCGCTACAACCGATGCTGCTTCTGTTGCCTTCATCGCTTCCACATGAATGATCAGCTTAGCTACGCACCAGTTAACTGATCTCCAATTTTTGGTCGCTCCACTTGAGTAAATGATCCATTCACGTGCCTTCCAGGTTTTTCCTCCATTCACTTGCCAGTCTGTTCATTTTGGCAAAGGCTCCTACTTTGAACAGCGAGCATCCCATCTGTTCATCTCCCTCACCGTAGCCCGAGAATGACAGACCCCTCTTGGTAACAACCAGCCGCACGGAGGCATTAACAATATAATTGAGAAAACGTTCTTTCATTGTGCCTTTATTTCGCCGTTTGAACCAGACGAACGCTTACCTGCTCTGTATTCTTGTGACACTCTGTAGCGGCGGAGCAAAGCCAATTACAGAATTATGATTTGGTTAATGGAAATCAAAAGGCCTCTTTGTTACACTTCAAAAAGATTCAGTCATCATCTCTTCAGAATTAGCTCTGCCCCTGCGCAAGAGTCAAAACTGCTGTAAACGATCAACAGAGCAAATAATGAGGGCGGTCTCGCTTATTCAAAAAGCTTATTGTTCATAAAAAAAACAGTTTCTCGATGTGGTGGATCGTTTTAAAAGTCGGATCTCTTTTGTTTCCGGGGTAATTAATGCTCCTCTAAGGTGGAATTCCGAGTTGTGCTCCTTAATTGTCTATTACATGAAAAAAAGCCCCACAGTGCACCAGATTCCCCCTTGTAGTTAGCTCTCTAAATAGCTCTCTCCTGGTGTTAGTGATCAGACTTTTTGGGGTCATCTAAGACTAATTGTAGCCAATGGTACAAGAGTAGAAAGTAGCATAATGATGGCCATCTGTCATTTCTAATTATTTCTTCCTCGTCTATCTTTCTATTTTCATTTCCCCGCAGTAAGTCACCATTAATTCTTCATTCCAGCCTGAATGTGCCTCTTTCTAATCCTTTTCATTACTGTCGTCAGAAATCTTCTTGTTTATCTCACTTATCATTTAATCATCATCAATCTTTCTTCTCCCATTTTCTGTGTGATTTCTTGCTTCTCGAGCCTTTAATGTGCTTTCTATTATATCACCCTGTGCTCATCTTGATCCCTCGGTTTCTTTGTCGCCATGATCCCTTCATCATTTCACTCCTTCTCTTCTAATCTGTTATATTTTTTTCCCCATCTACTCCTCTGTGTCTCATATGATCTCGATCAGCAACTCTCGTGACCTCTCTTGGCCTTCGGTGGTGTCGCCCTCCTGCACATCCCTCCCTCTCCGCCCATCTCCATTTCTTTCTCATCGCCCTCTCATCCCCCCCCTCCACCCTCCTCGTATATCCACTCAGTCGGTCTGATCTCCTGTGTCAGTGTGCCAAATCTGTGTGTGTGTTTGTGTGCACGCTCAGATGAAGCTTACGTAAAAAAAAGAGAAAAAAAAGCCTCAAACGAAGGGAACCGTCCTGTGCCATCACCACACAAACGCCGTCAGCCCAGCGCACACACACACTAGCACGCCAGGTGAGATTACATAAAGGCGAGGCGATGAAAGCCCAGCTGAGACACACCTAGTGAGTAATCTGATACAGGACAGCTGGCTGACACACACACACACACACACCGTGAAAGGAAAAAAAAAAGAGAGTGAGAGCTGGATTCTCAGCATGATCGTGGTATGCAGAGTTACAAAAAGTGTGGAGGTATGCAAGGATTAGAGGAGGAACCTTATAATCGTCTGCGCCAGGAGGGAGATTTGAACCTCTGTGTGTTCCTGGCTTGTGTGACATTTGCCTCTTGTGTTTTCGTTGTTGTGAACGCACATCTGTTCATTATTTATAGCCCTGCGAGTGTGTGAGTGCTGGTGTTCACAGCGCTGATGTACTCAATGATTCAGCACAAGAGAGCTAACCATGCAGATGTGGGTTCGCCTCCACCCGGACAACATACATATATGTGTGTGTGTGTGTTTGAAACTGAACGGGCATTACCTTTTCCGTCTGTGCGGCTCTATAATCCGAATCAGCTCCACATGTTATCCAGGTTTGTGTGTGTTTTGTGCGTGTGTGTGTGTTTGTGTGTGTGTGTTTAGCACAGATCTCGCCCCAGGTGTTTGTGCTCGTTTCGGGGTTGGGGGGTGGTCGGTCGGGGGCACGTTTTGTGTGTTTGTGCTGAAACCTGTCCTACTCCCCTCCACGCCGCCGCCGCCGCACACATCAAACGGAGGCGGATGTAGGTCAGTGTCAGACAACCAGAGAGTTGAAGAAATTCCAATCCCACAATATCCTCTTAGGCTTCTATAGATGAAGAAAACCTGGAAAATCCTGAATTACTCGCTGAATCCCGGCGCCGTATTCCGAAATAGAGACCTCAGTTTGAAGAAAAATCCAAGAATCCACTTTGCTTAAAATCCTATTTATGGCGTCTTGATATGATTTCCTCATGGCTGTATTCAACTTTTCTCTGTGTTCTCGAGCGGCGAGAATCCAGGCGGCGATCTTCACCTCCCCTCCTCACCTCCTCCCCCCCTCGTCCTCACTCAGCTCTCTTATTCATTCGTCTCTCGCTCTTCTTCCTTCATTTGTTTTTTTGTTTTTTTTGGTTTGTTGTTTTTTTTTTCCTTGCTTGCTTCCTTCAGGAGGGAGCCTCAGGAGCTCTTTACACTCTACTCAGTGTGATCCATGTTTGTTCTCCCACGCCGAATTAGCGGCTCATTGATGACCTTGGAGGGGAAGTAGAAGAAAAGGGAGGGGAATCAGGAGGGATGGTTAGAAAACGTGAAACAGGAGTGTGAACGCAGTGAACTGTACGTGTGCTCCATTAGAGCCTCTTTCTCCTCCAGATATCTACACCCATCCCTCTTTCCACAACTTCTCCCGTCTCTCACTCCCCTCCCCACCTCCTTCCTCACCTTACCACCCTCTGTCTTTTTTTTTTTTTACCTCCTCCTCCTCTTCCTCACTCCTCCTCCTCCTCCCCAACTGTCTGTCAAAGAGAATCAATGGCTCGGAGACCCTCTTAGCGCCTCTCAGCAGGCTGCATTGGCTCATTCTTGCACAAACACTCTCAGGGAGCACACATGCATGCACACTCACACATGCTCGCACACACTGCCGCCGCCGCCGCCGCCGCACACATCCACTCATGCAGTGATGCTCTCCTGCGAGCACACACAGCCTCTGCATCTCTAGCTCGCTGCCTTGCCTCTCTCTCTTTCAGTCACACACAGCCTAATGAAACAACTGGGCTATTGATCAGCGCCATGAATGTCAGACAGTTCAAAAGTCCGGCCTCCAACCTCCCCCCTCCTCCTCCACCACCACCACCGCCACCTCCTCCTCCTCCTCCTCGCTATTCTCTCACCTGTCAATCAAACTCCAAAAGCCGACACCTTTAAGAAAACAATCTCATTATCTTGATCTGAAGCGGTGCACTCTCTCTGTTGGTGTTCCTGCGAGGGTCTATCTAACGCGGCACTATGCAGCATCTCCTCTTCAATTCAACTGGCAATTTTTTTTTTCTTTCCCCCCCTCTCACTGTTCTCCCAGCTACTTCAAAAGCACAATACAGCTATTTCTACATTTTTCAAGTCCTCTTCTTGTTCTTTTGTCCTCATCTAAACACTCTTTCCCCCCCACATCTCCTCCTTTTTTTCCCCTCCTTCCCTCTGCGAGATGAAAAAATGTGGAATTACTAACCTTGTTTTCCGGATCATTCCACCACGACTCCTGGAGCCGTCACATCGCTCTGTCTCCGCGGCTCTCGCTCTATCTCAGCTCCGTGGAAAAACACCCATCGCTTTCTCTCTCCTCTCTATCTCTATCTCTCTCTGTCTATCTCCCCCCTCTCTCTCTCTCTCTCTCTCTCTCCCTCTCTCTCTCCCCTCACTCGGTCTCGACAGCTGCAGCGCTCTGTCTGCCTCCTCTGTCGCTCTTCCGTCAGGCTGATTGAATTTTAAGTCATGTTAATCCCACAGAACAGGTACTGAATGAAGGAGGGGACAAAGAAGAGAGAGAGAGAGAGGAAAAAAAAAAAACAGAATGCAGGGAGTAAGCTGGGTTGTATTTTTAGAAATCTCCTCTCTCCTTCAGGGAGGTTTCTTCTTCTTTTACTTGTCCTGCCTCCACCGACTCACTTTTTCCTTCATTTATCCATTCATCTGCATCTTTATCCTCTCGGTTTTTCTGGCTTTCTTTGCCCTCATCTGGTGGAGAAGAGAATCCCGAAGAGAAGCAGGAAAGAGTGCCGAGATCCGTCTCCGGCAGCGTCAGGCATCAGACTAAAAGAGAGAGAGAGAGAGAGAGAGAAAATGCACAAGAGAGAGCGAGAGGGAAGCATGGAGATGAGGAGGGATGCAGGGGAGGTGAGGCGGGAGGGGGAGAAAAAGAAAGGAGGAGAAGGAAGAGGGGATGATGTATTATAGGAGGAGAAAGAGAGGAGATTAGGATGGAGAGAGAGAGAAGAGGAAGATGAGGAGAGGGAAAAGAAAAGCAGTGATGGAAAGTACATTTACTGGAGTATTGTGTTTCTATAAATACATAACATATATTGTTTCCTGTTTTTCAACATGGTGTCAGGCTGAGCTCTGCAAACACACAACAAAACAGTTGTAAAGATTTAAAGGTGGGAAAAGGTATCGCGCTAATTAGCATATTTAGCTAGTTAGCATCCTCTTGTTCTGTGGATGAGCTCAGACAGGCTGTTGTGTGCATCGGTTTGAGCACCAATTTGTTTTAAGGTCACACACAGAATGGACCATGAGAAGATATTCGTTATAACTGGCAAAATGTTTATTGGAAACCGGTGAGCTTGGGGACTGAGTGCCACAGAAACGCTAAATATTGAGAGAAAATGTTGTTTTTTCGTTGGCCAGTTTGAAAAACATGTTATCCTTGAAAAAATGACGAAAATACACCATTTATTCAAGCATGGAACTGTAAAACCAAAACATAGGATCGGAGTAAGCTTAAAATTATGATAGATCATCAGAATCACGTCTACATTTAAAAATTTGCCAAAAAATGAATCCTGTGCACTAACAAGATTCTGTTAGAAATAAAAAAAATAAAAATTCTGACCTACTCTGTGCAACCGTGAAGCAATTTAGTCCCTCGGCTGCAACCAACAGTTAGGTGAAATAAACTCAGGATTTTTTTTGGCTAAACTGGGATGGAGTGCAGACTGTGTTTATACAGAGCAAATATGGAGAAAAAACTATTTAATTTGTAAAATATCAATAATATGTAGAGTCACCATGTTCCCCCAGTATCAGTAACACCTGTGAGCACTTGGGGAATGTATTTTTATTTATTCATGATCAAAATTCTTGCAAACGGAAAAAAAATTTAAAGAATTTCTATATTTCTTTGCTACGATTTCTGGCATTCTAACCTTGTCACGCTGCACAGGAGACATTTCAGAGTTCTTTCTCCTTCTCGTCGTGGTTGTGCTGTTTTCCGTAGAGGTTGCAGGACTTTATGTTGCAGTGAAAAACGAGCACACAGAAGCAAAAAAAATACCCAGAAACTGCTCGGGGTTCGGAACACAGGGTTCAAGCTGCATTAGTATTTTATAACAATCTCTTTAAAGACAAAGTTTTATTTTTTTTACAGCTGGAAACAGAAACAGCAGCGATGAAACTTAGGGGATAATGGTGCACACTTTCCTCCAGTCCCTCTGCAAATGCATGAGAATACTGCACTTATTTGTGTGCATAAAGACAACAGAAGTGATTGTGCGATGAGTTGATAGATAAAAATTGTGCATACATTCTCACCTGTGCACACCTGGCCGGTTGCAAATACCCCGGTTTTATTTCAATGCCAAACCAATTCTATGGAAGCCATTATGAACTCATAGCTTGGATTTTTGGTTCTGAAACTACGTGAGTCAAATTTCAAATGAAGGATTTCTGTTTTGCAAGAGTATTTTTACACTGTAAAGGATCTGAGTCCTTCTCAAACCACTGATCTTGGGTTTAAGGGGAGAAGAGAAGAAAGAGGGAGAGATGGAGGAGAAAAATAAGTCGGCTGGTATGACAAGCGGAAGCTCTTAGTGCCTCCAGCAACTGTGGGTCAGACCGGGATGAGAGGGGGAGCAGAGGAGGATGATTAAGAGAGAGTGAGCACACGAGTGCCGACTTGTGAGGACGGGGAGGTGGAGATGAGAGAAGAGGCCAAAGATCTCTGGGGGCGAAAGGGAGATAAGTGAGGAAGAGACGGGTTAGCGAGGGATAGGAGGGAGGAGTGGATGGAGCGATAGCGCGGCGATAGGAACAAGTGTAGCCGATACCACTTCAAACGGTGGTCGAGCACTCGATTTCCCCGCCACGCCGGCAGCCGCCGCAAATAGCTGTTTAATGGAAACCGTCTGCGGGTGTGTCCCTTCACGACGGCACCACCTAGAACATCAGAGCGACTGGGGGTTGGGAATTAAGTCATTTCCAATGTTCACATGTGTGCGGCTCCATTTTGTCAACAGAATCACAGACTGGAGATAAAACATCAGTAAGATGGGAATGAAAGATTGTAAAAAAAAAAAAAAAAAGAGGTCAGGGATGGTATTTGGTTGTGTTATGGATGAATTGGTTTTTCATGTATCTCAATTTCCACCCAGGAGTCCATTTTTCTCCTCCATCTTTCTCAATCTGCGCTCCTGTTTATGTTTATCTCCTCACCATTCAAGCATTTACCTCTCATCCCGCTATCATACTTTTTCTGTTTGTTTGTTTCCCCAATTTATTTCCTGTCCCTCGCTTTCTGTCTCCGTCGTGTGTTGCTGTGGCCCGGTGTATTTTTAACCCGGTAAGCCAGACCTCCCTCTAAGCAAGGTCCAGCAAGGAGAAGTTTGATATATCATTTCACTCAGTCGTATCCCGTTTACAACGCTCGATTTGGTGGCTCGTTGATTCACAATTAATCAAAGCTGTGGTGGAGCAGCACCCGGTTCTCGTGTCAGCGAGAGTGACCTTGCTGAATGAAATAAACTAACATGACCTACTGCTGGGTGATGGATGAAGCGAGTTCACCGGTCAGGAGGAAATCTCATTACTGACCGAGTTGCTGGTTTACTTGTAAGCCAATTATCCACCCGCTATAATTCAGGGCAACGCACAATCAGAGCACTTGTGATTAAAATTGCATTTGCTTTGCAGATAAAATGCGAGAAACCAATCATCTCCAGAGCGGAGGGCCGGAGACTTTGTGTCCTCAGAACTTTTTTTTCCAGTGACCACAGATCAATGTGGTTAAAGTAAAGCACACAGGGGAAGGTTTCTTTTTTTTCCTTCTAGGACTGAGAACTAAGCGGCAAGATTGGCAGGATCTTTACTTCATTCTGAGTAATGCTGCACTTAATCAGAAAGAGGGCAGACCTGTTCTGGTTCGGTCAGGCCAAATTAGCCCTCAAAGTGAAAACAGTTGCAGGGGAGTCGGCCTACTGACCCAGGCCTGAACAAATCCATCGACTTTTTTTTTTTGGCTGCAAATTGGTTCAGTGGTCAACTCACTGGTGGTGTCAACAAACTGGAAACATCTCAGTGTCAAGTATTTATGTGGCTCGCTGGGGCGCGCGCTAACACTTTAGCAGATGGTATTTCAGTTTAATACTGAATGAGTTTACACCGAGGGCCTCATTACGGAGCATCTAAAATATTAACGCGCTTGTTGACATGGTCGGGCTTCAGCAGTGCCCTCAGTGTTTGGACATTTAAAACTTTTTTTCGGAGTTGAAACTGAACAATGACGACAAGGTGTTAGCGTCAGAGGGGAAAATGATATAATGTAGGCGTCAACAAACACACTGAAATGAGTCTTGGTTTAAAGCTCCGACCTGTAGACAAAAATCTACAGAGCAAATCAGATTTGTTCCAGCACATCCCTCAACGAGCCGCCACTGGTTCCTGTGCTGTCTCGTCTTGACCGCTGGCATTAAGTGACCGGAGCAAGCCTGGCTATTTCAGAGATGCTCCAGTCTTCTGACCATAGTAATCTGACCCTTGTCAAAGTTGCTCAGGTCTCCACCTGCCAATTTGTCCTGCATCCAGCACCTTGAGTACTACAACTGACTGCTCACTCGCCACCTGAAGGAAACAGCTGTCGTAGTATTTTTTCTTAATGCTCTGCGCGGAGGTTCGCTGCCGACAGACAGAAAACGACAGAAAAGTGTGCAGCTCAAATCCAAACCTTGACATCCGCTATGGAACATGTCCTCGCAGCAGCAAGAATGTATATTAGTGTGTCTATATATATATATTGGTGAGAGCCAAGGGAGAAGGGCACACGTTTATGTTGGGCAATTTTACAGTAAAGTGCAATAGTTTTTTGCATTTGCGATGTTTAGGCAAGTTTGTTTGTGTAGCACCATTCATACACAAGGCTACTCAAGGCGCTTTGCGAAGGCTTAGAGATACATTTAAAAAGGAACGGTGAAAATATAGTAAAATCAAAATGCAAGATATTAAAATCAAAGCATTACATTAAAACAGACATTAAAATCTAAGAAATAAAACATGACAAACCCATTCAGACCCTTATCCATAATGCACACCATCAAGGAAGCGTCTCAGCTTCATCGTTCTGCATGACAACGACCCCAAACATGCATCTGGAATCGTAATGATCTTTACTAACAAGAACAAGGAGTCCTGTTACGCATACTGTGGGCCCCACAGGGCCCGGATCACAACATAACCGAGTCAATAAGTGATTACACAAAGACACAGAGACAATTGAGAGAGCTAGGGATGGTCATTTTAAACGATTGGCTTAACCGGGAGTCGGCTGGGATAACAATTACCGATGAATCATTAACACAAATTAACTATAGTGGACCATATACTGGCACGCAGAACATCAGCTCAGTTAGACATTTAAAAAGTGGATTAAATAAGCATCAGTTTGTTTGAATTACAAATCAAACAGTGATTAAAAATGGTCTTTTTTAAAAGTGCATTCAACAATAGGCCCAATAAAATCCAAAGTACTGTGGACCGTCAGACAAACACCTGCAGTGTATCTGTGTTTCCTGCATCCTCTCATGTACTGAGGTGCATGAACACTGACAGGAAGCTTTTAACCGTTACAGAAGTCTTTGTCACGGTGGCCCTTAAACCCCCTCGATGCTTTTAATGCAGCTTAAACACCGAAAACCTCCTCATCCATTAACAATGATCAACATCTGAACACAGCAGAAATAACAAAACTACTCATTTAACAACATGGATTTAAACATGAACATTTCCGAACTGCTTGTAGTCCGAGCTGCCGCCATCTTGTTTGACTACAGTATTAAACCCAGTAAACAAGCTGCAGCCTTCCACAGCTTGTCTACATGATGGAGTGTCCGTTCACCGTTCACTGATGTTAGTCCAGCTGCTCGGCTCGACAACATCATCAGAAATACTGTTGCAGCAACTTTATCATCATCCGCATGTACTGCTACCTCTAAAGCGTATTTATATTCACAGCAGAGTGTCGCCAATACACTTCATCACTTTAGTTCGAACGTTGCTGGAAGCGAGTCATCAGAGTCCTGCTGCTCCTGAACGTTAGCAGAGCTGGCATGTTTAAATAGCCTGAGCCTGGGGCGGCTAGCTAAACTGGACAGCCACCAGTTTCTACTTCATGCTGCAGAGTTCATCAGCACAACTGCCACAGTTGGCATTTAAACAGCAGGGAGGTGCGCTTGTTTTATGGACCCTCATGAGCGGTCAGCAAACGCACCCGTAACTCCATCTGATCAGACACTAGGAGGCTCCACCTGGTAGCACAACCTAAAATATATTTTCTGACATGCATGTCGTGTATCTTCTGCCCTATCAGCTAGTATATTTTTAATCAGTTAAATTATTAACCGCAATTCATTGATGAATAATTAACGGCTACCATCTCTAGCCTGAATCACAGCAGAACTGTGGCTTCTCGCATTAACCTACCTGCGTTTTAAAAACTGGAAGCACGTGTACCTGGAAGGGCAGCTAAAGGGCAAACTGTGCTCACACGAGAATTTAATTTACTTTTTTTTCTTTTCGCTGCTTAAATGAAGCTGATAGGTAAAGACTATTCTTGGATTTTTTTCTGGAAGCTTTCTCACTTTACCATGAGCGCCTAAAGCCTTTGTTCAGCCTCGTCTGCACCTCTCACCCCCCCGCTTGATGTTCGTCTGTCGTTTGCCTGGTTTGTGGTTTTTCTGTGTGTAAATGAGTCACGGTGAAGTTTGTGAGACACGGCGGCTAAATATAGGCAACGCTGAAACACGGGAACAAATGCACTCATTGCGCACCAGTGCATGTAAACATGTCACACATACCCACCGACGTGTTAAACGCTCCTGTTCACACTCGCCCACTCCGGCTTCACACAGGGACATCCATACATCTAACGCCGTGTGTTTGCAACCAACAGACAAGGAGATCATGATTGAACATACATGGTCACTCAGCGGCCGGATGACTGCACACACAAACTCGCCACCGCAGCACACAAATGAGGACGATCACACCCTGCCGGTCCGCACACAGCTTCCACGAGGCTAAATGAACCACACACACACACACTCAGACTCACTTGCTCAGCTGTGATGCGAGGGGTAAATGGTGTGGAGGTTCAGATCGAAGGGCAGATCCCCCTCTATTTGTCTCAATCTGCGGATAATGAGAGACAAGGACAGACGCACACAGTCGCACACGTGCACGACAGCCGCACACAACACGCCGCCTTCTAATTCTGCTCTCGGAGCCGTTTGCATGTCATTGTGCTTTTATTTATTTCCCCCGCATTAGTAATAGTGTCTCCAAATGATTTCCCGGTTACTGCTGGCGGACCGTTTTACCAGCCATGGGCCTCCGTAAATGGAATACAAGAAAAACATGCTGGGCCTCATTTGTCTATATTTCTTTATGTGTGAAACCTTGACAAATAAACTCAGACGTGCAGACACTGAGCAGAAATGCTTCAGGGACATATTGGTTAAAGAAAAAAAAAAA
>NW_007578374.1:351742-355403 GCF_000690725.1 Stegastes partitus
GAGCCAAATATTTCCAAGACTGAGTTGCTTTATTGCATTATGTGCTGCTGGAATTTACAAGTGAAAATAACAAACAGCGCAATACGAGGAGACTATTAACTTTGTGCGCGGGAGACTACACAAATGGGGCCTGTACAGAATGCAATGAGCTGTTGGGAAAAAAAAAGGCTGTTAAATGTCAAAATACAAAGCTGGGAGGCGCAAATGAAACGACTGCAAATGAGATTTTGTTTGGTGATTGTTTCCCCTGAAATAAGCTGCGGTTTCTTGGCGTCGGTTCTGCGTTGGAAAAGCGGGGATATGTGTCTGCAATGCACATAAAACGAGCGCAAAGACACATTTACGTGCGCGTAATTATCAAATCATAGTGAATAATAAGTGTAGGACAAGTGCAATAAAGATTCTTTTATGACGAGTGTGTTAAACTGTTGCCTGCGTCTGTCTGACTGTTTGTTTTCCTCTCGCTTTAATACTTCACTTTGGGCTCATCCTTGTTTGAACCTTGCAGTACAACCTCCTCTTTTACACAATAGATCATGTGCAGAGATGTCTTCCCTCCTCCAAGTAAATATATGCCACTCTGTAAAAGCATCTGAAGCACAAAAAGTTTGTTTGCAACCTCGTGAACACCTCGTCAGAGCGATCGCACCGGGAGAGCCGACTCCAGCGTTGCACCGGCTGACATTTTTTGGCGTTTCATCAACCGGTTGGAATGCCGAGCTTTGCAAAACGCTGTTAAAACTCCACCACGGAGTCACAGTTTAATTAACTGAAATGCACTTTAACCCACTGAGTTCCGAGCAGTTTGTGGGTTTTTATTTTTATTTTTTTGCTCCTGTCACATTTTGACTCGCTGTGGGGTCATTTGTCACTCCTGTATAAAGTCGTGCAGCTCTGTGGAAACCATGACTGCAAGGATTTGGTGAAGTGTGACACATTTGTAGTACCTTAAATCATAAAAAAAAAGTTGCAACATTTTGGTGCCCAGGTGACTCTCTAGTGTCGATTTTTTACTTCTTAAATGTTAAATTTGCCTCCGTACTTGTCTCCTCTGTGTAAACACAACCTGCAGCTCAGCCAAAAGTCTCTTCATTTTTGATTTGGGACTGTTGGTCACAGCTGAGTCCTTCATGGCTCCTCAGTTGTGCAGAGGAGTGAGGAATTTTTTGGTTTTTACAGATTCTGATTAGAGCAAACGGTTTATTTTTGGCGAATTTTTAAACGAGGCACGTCGAATAAAATGATGAAATATTACAATTTTTTTTAGCTTTGATTTTGTTTCCCGACTTTATCTTTGCTTTTACAGTTCCTGGCTCACATAAGTAGTGCAGTTGTGGCAATTTTGTAAAACAACACAAGCCAGTGTGCGTTTGGGTTCCAGAGGGTTAAGTAATAAAACTAAAATTGCACATAGCTTACTGCAATTAGGCTTATTGTGACGATGAGAATAATTGCATTATGAGGATCAGAGCGTGTTGTTTACACGGGCCCCACCTCAGTCACATTACCCAAGTAATCACATTATGATTGGATTATCGGCTGCACCGGCAAATAGACGTTTCTCACAGCAGGACACTTTGACGTGTTAAATGCAGGTGTAACTAATAACGTTAATAACCGGCTGAATTCAGTCCAAGTCTGCCAGAGGCCCCGGTGTCGCTCACGCTGGCTCAAAGTGGAACAGAGCCACGTCTCACCTGCGCTTCCCCCCGCTGTTCAGAAAAGTCTGGAAACTTTGCCGCAGCTCAGACAGACGTTTCAGCACCACGGTCAGCGCTCGTGTTAGATCGCAGCAGCAGCAGCAGGAGGAGGAGGTGGAGCAGCAGCCCTGATCAAAGAACATTAAAAACCCAAATGTGAACATCTATAAATACTGACGAGAAAATCACAAGCAGCCACGATAAGCTATAAAAATATGCGACTAAATAATGCATGATGTTCTGTGCTGAGAAAATCTAGACAGTTATAGTACATTCGGTAAATAACAAGCGGCTGTTAGTCATTTGGTGTTCTGGGCTCCCCTTAGTCCCCCCGAAAATAGAGACCACGGATGTTTTAGCATTAAGGGCATCACACTGAGCCATAGATGGAGAGGCACGGATTAAATGTGGTCTTGCTGGTTGAGTCAACAATTCCATTTTGGTTTGAAAAAAAAGGGAGTCCGGCTGCTCAGGATTTATTAGTGCGGGATGAATCTCCCGCTCGATGCCGACGGCAATCATCGATACAGATAGGCCCGTTAGATCTGACGGAGCAATGTTTGAGACTTTATTGATGCTAAAAACAGGGGCGTAATTTTCTCGCGGCGTCGTACGGAGCGCGATAAGGACGAGGCACTTTGATCTCTAGGAAGCCACATGTGAATCACTGAATCCTGTTTGCATGCTCCTTCTTTTGTAGTCAGCCACCTAAAGTAAGGTAATTATAACATCTTTATTTTTACGCAAGTTAATGGAGGGTAACAGGAAGACGTTCTTAAAGAAGACGAACGGTAAACCAAAGAGAAGAATAAAAATCTGTCATCCACTTCTACATATTTGCCTTCGTGTTATAGCTGTAATTGTCTCGTAGCCGCTCAGGAAGACAAATACTTCACCTGATTCGTCGTAATACTTTGACTTACTTTCGCACAATCTGCTGGAGAATATTCCTCCCCGTGAGTCGTGACACTCGATGAATATTTTGCAGCTTTTTCAGGCCGAACCTGACGTAGAAATGTGTTTGAATCTCTGGAGTACATCATCTCTAGTTATCGAGCTATTGTATATCTTTAGGGCTTCATCTGCAGCACCAGATTCAAGTTCTGCTTTTTCTACTCCGTAATGCTGCTGCTGCTCTTTTTTATTCTTAAATTGATTTCCCCTTTTTATTTCTGCTTTTTTTTTTTTTCTCTTAGCATTTCTGCTTTTCAGACTATTTGAAGCAGGAATGGCCTCAGCTGGAGCTGCTATATGCTGGAAAATAACATTTTGATGTTGTGCTTTGCAATGTGAAAAACAAGAATTTTCGCCGAATAACTGTGTTTGGAAAGAATTAATCAGGTTAGAATGATTGGGATGATTTTGTAGGTGAGTGCGTCTGAATGGAAAATGAAAAAATGAGTTTTAAAAAAGCAGAAAAATGACTTTAGTGTGAAGACTTTTTGAGTGTGAGCTGTTGGGATCCTTTCTTGTGTGATGTAACGCTGGTAAATTATTAGTTCGTTGCTTCGGATGGCACTCGTCACACAGAGCTTCATGGGGCTGATTTAAACGGTCAAACAAATTGGTCGCTTCTGTAGCTGAAATGTGAACTGAGGTTGCATTTCTTTTTGCAAACAGATCTTTTTTTTCTAACTCGTTTCGCCGTGCACATGTGGAGCCCGCATGTCGACAAACTCTGCATCTTTAAATAAAAGTCAATTATCAGATTTCTCACGTAGATCAGTCACATTAAAGGAGAACCTTGTGAGCTTTCTTTGTATTTCTCAGCAGCAAGAGTTGATGTGTTTGAGTTAATCACTTTACATCACACCTCCTGTGATGTTAGCTCACGCTGATATCAGTGTCGACGCTGAGGTGATATATTATGCAGCTCTAAATGTACTCACATTGCTTTTAACAAAAAAAAAAAACACAACCTCTGGATCTTTTTACACTCACGATCTAAGATGAATCACAGG
>NW_007578374.1:356167-357856 GCF_000690725.1 Stegastes partitus
CTTTGCTATCAGATTTTAATTTGCGTAAACTTTAAATGGACAATTAGTCCGAGTTTTCCGTTTATATAATCTCACTTAAAAGACACAGAAGCGTTTTGTTGCAGGTACTCAGTAATGAGACACATTTAGACGTTACGCAACTCCATGTCTCGGCTCACTGTGAGGTCTCTCAGCAAGACAAGAATTCTCTTTTTTTATTTTTTATTCCTGCACTTTTAAAAAATGACAAAAACTTTAATCTATCCCAGCGTGCTGTGAGCTTGTTCATTATAAATACTCCAGTGATTCCTGGTGTCGGATTAGCATTCGTCGCGCGGCACCGAAACCTGCTCCTGAGCCCGCAGTCGAGATGATATTAAACTACACATCAGCCCTAAAACTAAAATTATATCGCGCTGCTGACAGGTCAACAAGATCCTTTGACGTGAGTGAGAGCCGAGCAACAGAACCACCATCAGAAGTTGCTTTCATCAAAAAACCTCCACCGCCCGCAGCCGATGTGCTGACTGTAATCTGAAATAGCAGACAAAAATGATTCAGCATGTATATCCAAATTAAATTCATCAGACTGCCAGTAGTTTGGGAAAGAAAAAAAATAAAAAAGTGCTGCTCAACCCTGTTAAAAGATAATCTGTTCTTTGGTTCTAACTTTCATAACTGCAGGGGCCACCGAACACAGCCGCGATTGAATTCAAAAGTGATTAAAGCCGATTCCTTAAACACAATAACGCTTCGTGTTGCCGTGTTAAAAGGGTTTCGAGTGTTTATTCTGCCCACTGTAGCTGCTCTCGTACAAAACAAATGGAAATGCAGTTTGAGTCTTTTGGCGTCGTCTCCCCGTGACAAGAGCAACACGCGAACCTGGCAGACGTCGTGTTTTTTGTTGTAGAATATCTGTTTGTGCCATACCTCCAGCCCGACAGGCTCCGACTCTCCCAGTGCCGGGTGTGTGATGGGGTTAGTAATGAGCTTTATTGAGCTGGGATCCCAGAGTGAAACTATGAATTCCTAATGTTTCTGCAGGCGCTAAAAGGTTGAAGATCCCTCGCTGCCTTTATGCTACATGAAAACTCTCAGACGGACCGCCGCCTCAGTGGTTTGGCTGTTTTATTATTTCTTTATTTTGCCAGCGTGAGATGTTAATTTGAACAAATATGAACCCTGAGGAAGCTATAAATTAAACAAGATCCCAGACTTTGATCTCGCAGGGTTCACATGCGATTTGAAAGAAAAGATCAAATCTGCTTCTTCCTTTTTCTGATTCACAAGTCCAAGTATAATTAACACGAAGAGCGCAAACACCTGCTAAGAGAGTCTGAGACAACACGCTCTGTGGGCTTGGAGTACATCACGAGGCGTTTAATGCGTCACAGACCTACTGCTTAAAGATTCCCAAAATACCACTAAGGAGCAATCTGTTTTAATAAGCTGCCGTCTCAGAGTCTCTAAAAGAGGCTAAAAAGGCTTTCTTTCTGCCGGCTCAGCACTTTGTTTTGGTGCTACCTGGTGAGTCACGCTGCTCCAGGAGAACACACCTGGAGAATGTAGCTTCCCCGGAGGCCATGAAGCTGTCGTCTGGCATGATTGGTTTGAGAATATTTAATTTCTGTGTCGTCGCCGTGCAATACGAGGCACATTCAGTGGGTTAGTTTGTGTCGGGAAGACTGCCAAAAAGAGAGACAAAAAGTG
>NW_007578374.1:358766-362365 GCF_000690725.1 Stegastes partitus
AAGACACATAATGACAAAAAGTTGCCTTCCCTGCCTTCCTCATCCTCTGTTTTAGTTTGTCACTGACTTTCTTTACCTCACTGTGAACTCTGGCGACCCGGTGAATCAGCTGACACGTACGTTTTATAAATCTGCGGTTATAGTTCAGCCTCTTCAACATAAAACAACACATTTTATTTCTAGACAGCTGCTGGCAGAGAAACAGAAAGATCAGCCTCTGTGAGATGCTCCAGAAACAGAAAGCTGCTCTTGCTTTACATCTTTAAAATCTGACGTCCCATTGAGCGCCGAGATGTTCTTCCTCGCCGTCCTTTGTCAAGCACGTCTTGCAATTTCAGCACCGCGGTCAGCGCCGGCCACTCAAACAATCACAGCGAGTTAGAAACAGTTCAGGACGAGCTGAGCCTGACGGATCTTAAAGCTTAAAATTACCTCTCCTCCCTCTTCCTGTTCTGTGCATCGGGTTCTCAAGTGTTTCGGAAATCAGTAAGGGATTAAAGCTGGATTTACATGAGGCTGCGTTTCCTGAAACCCCAGACGCACCCATGAATACAGAAAGCCGTCATCCTGGAAAGCGGGCGCCTTTGTCGATTTATTTAATCATGTTTTTTTTCGCGGATTCTTTCATGTCCTATGAGCTTATTTACCCGTACAATAGAAGTATTTCTGCCCACCGCTCCCTTTATGAACCGCCAGGTGAAAATTGCTCCGCTGTGGAGTGCTGATAGGACTTATTACTGGAAAGATCACAATCAGATATTTTTATTTCACTGGGGGGGGGGGGGGCCTCGTGGCAAATGTCAAACACTGATTCCAGATTTAATTTGTACACACAGCCATGAAATAGTCATGCACAAATTTGTTATCTTTTCAAGAGGGCTCGTGGTACGATCGAGGTGAGGAGTGTGTGTGTGTGTGTGCAGACAAACATTTCAGAGTGTAGTTCATCATGGCGGTAAAGGCCACTGGAGACGAATCAGGAGTGCTGAATAGTCATTGCAAGTCATAGCGAGAGGACAGGAGGTAGGAAATAAAGAGGAAGATGGAGAAAAGAGAGTTACAGCATGACCTTTTGGTAGTTATGGAGCAGGAAATGTGACCACAGGTGGTTTTTTTCAGCGCTGATACTGATCATTTTTAATCAAGGAAACAGTATTTGGAGCTGTATTTGCAAATGAAAATCTAACTGTCCAAATTTGGCAAAGCACAAACATAAAGCTTTGTTAAAATGCCTTCACACTGTAATAGATGACTGTAAAAGTAGAGTCAAGTTCTATCAGTAGTGTACTGTTGAGACAGGAAACACAACATGACACAAATGAGACACAAAACAACTAAAAAATTAAGACAGAAAAATAGAAGAGAGATGCAAAAAGAGAAAAGAGACAAAAAAAATGGCACAAACAAGACACAAGATGACAAAATGATGCACAAAAGGACAACAAGACATAAAACAATAAAAATGAGACACAAGATGACATAAACTAGACACAAAACATCATAACCGAGACACAACGTGAGAAAAAACGACAAACAAAGGGACAAAAACATGGCATACAACGACACAAATCAAGAAAAATGAGACACAGGACAAAAATGAGACAAAAAATTGACACACAAAAGGACACTAAAAGGGTACACAAAGACACAAACATAACACAAAAGAAAAACATGACACAAATCGACACAAACGAGACACAACATCCCAAAAAACTAGAAGCAAAAGGACAAAAACGAGACATAAAACAACACAAGAGACACAAAATGAGACGTGGGACATAAATGCGACACGAAACAACGCAAACAAGAAACAAAACAACAAAAATAAAGACACGCAATGACAAAAAAAAGACATAAAATGACACAAATGAGACACAACATGACAAAAACAAGACACAACAACAACAACATAAAGCAACGCTACCGAGACACAATGTGACGGAAGAAGCAAAGAGACAAAACTGTGATAAAACTACACAAACCAAGAAAAACATGACACAAACATGACACATCACAAAAACTAGAAGCAAATGGACAGAAACGAGACGTAACACGACGCAAGAGATGCAACACAACAAAAACAATAAACAAAACAACAACAAAAATAAGACACATAATGACGAAAACTTTTCAGCAGTAATCCTTCACTGCTGATTGGCTGCTGCTTGTGTTATGTAACCAATCAGAGAGCGCTGTGTTCGGGGCAGAGTGATGATTTTAAAATTACATTTATTCTTATCATAGATCTGTACAAAAAACACACATTTCCAATAATGGAAAGAGTGCAAACAAACGCACACCCGGCGGCCGGCCTGCTGACCTCCTAATGGACCAATCAGCTGTAAACTCATTAACAGCAGCAGCAGCGTGACACTGACTTCCTGTTGGCGTGTTGCTGCATATTTCCCCCTCCTTCGTCCACACACATGTCACTGCATGTTTGCGTATTTGTCCGTGTGCGTTGCATTTGAAGCCTGCGGTTCCTGTGAGTCTCCCACTTTGAGTATTAGCTTGAAATTGTACGAATTTCTTTGTTGCTGCCTTTGGCTGGCTGTAAAAAACCAGACGTGTGTGTGTGTGTGTGTGTGTGTGTGTGTGTCTGGATACGTCTTGTCTGCTTGAGTAAATTTGTAGCTGATGTGTGTGTGTGTGTGTGTGTGTGTGTGTGTTGTGTTGGGTACATGTCAGTGTGAGTGTGTACATTCACTCCTGGGGCGGTTCGTGTGTGTGTGTGTTGGTGTTGTTTATGTGTCCAGGCCAGTGGTTAAGGCATGACGGAT
Source organism: Stegastes partitus (assembly GCF_000690725.1). Lineage (NCBI taxonomy): Eukaryota > Metazoa > Chordata > Actinopteri > Pomacentridae > Stegastes > Stegastes partitus. Next base: position 361,547 of record NW_007578374.1, read on the forward strand.
GGGGACGGGGGAGACAGAGGAGGAGAGCGGAGGAAAGACGAATGACCTGACAGCTCCCCTATTCAACTCCTAATCACTGAGGGAGCGTGGAGGCTGTGTGTGACACAGGGAGGCAGTGTGCGCATCGCCGAGGACACACAAATCAGGTGTCTGCGACGTTGTGTAGCGCCGCTTAGAAAAATCTTTTTAAAAAATCTAATCTCAAAATCTGCACCGGCGCTGTCCCGTGTTACGCTGTTCTACGAGTTAAATGCCTCCGGGGTAAAGGCTGGAAACTAATTTGGGTCACTAGCAAAGAAAAATTAAGTCAATAGTGCTAATTAACTTTAAAATACAGTTTTGGTTCAAAATTTAAAAGTCAATGACAATTAATGAGACGACTAGTGTTAGTCGAAAGGAAATGTTTGTCTCTGAGCGACCGGCTCTGCTTCAGAGAGACACACAACGACACAAAAAGGGCACAAAATACACAAGACGCAAAGCAAAAATAAACACAACAAATCAAACACAACATGACAGAAGTGAGACACAAATCGACAAAACAAGAAGTAAACCGGCACGAGCGAGACTCAGACCGACAAAAACGACACAAATGATACACAAAAGAAGAACAAGACACAAAAGAACAGAAACGAAACACAACATGACAGAAATGACACAAAAATCAACAAAAACAAGGAGTAAAACAGCACAAACAAGACACAAATCGACAAATACGAGAAAGAAAACAACACAAAGAAACACAAAAATGACACAAAATGACAGACAATACACAAAATACAAAATAGGACACAAAAATACCCCAAACTAAACACAACA